>NW_027617669.1:0-80000 GCF_964187855.1 Myxine glutinosa
AGATTTTCTAACACAAAAGGGAATTTACCCCTATGACTATATGGACTCATTTGAGAGATTCAATGAAACACAACTTCCTTCAAAAGAAAATTTCTATAACAAATTAAATAATAGTCATATATCTGATAAAGATTATGTACACGCACAAAATGTTTGGGAAAAATATAACATCAAGAATCTTGGCGAGTATCACGATTTGTATCTCAAAACTGATGTGCTTTTATTGGCCGATGTATTTGAAGCCTTTAGATCTGTTTGTCGCACTGGATATGGATTGGATCCTGCTCACTACTACACAGCACCTGGATTGGCCTGGAGTGCGATGTTGAAAATGACAAAACAAGATTTGGATTTGATAACCGATGTTGATATGCTTTTGATGATTGAAAAGGCAAAAAGAGGTGGAATTTCACAAGTCTGCTCGAGTAGATACGCAAAAGCAAATAACAAATATCTTCCAAATTATGATCCAACGAAAGAGAGTTCTTACTTGATGTACTATGACGCGAACAACCTGTATGGCTGGGCAATGTCTCAGGCTCTTCCTTATGGAAAA
Source organism: Myxine glutinosa (assembly GCF_964187855.1). Classification (NCBI taxonomy): domain Eukaryota; kingdom Metazoa; phylum Chordata; class Myxini; order Myxiniformes; family Myxinidae; genus Myxine; species Myxine glutinosa. Next base: position 557 of record NW_027617669.1, read on the forward strand.
CTTAGATGGGTAAAGGAAAAAGACTACAAAAACGTTTTACAAGATGTATGTATCTCTACACAAAAAGAATTGGATGAAGAAAAAGTTGGTTATTATTTTGAAATTGATTTAAAATATCCAGAGGAACTCCATAACCTACACAAAGATCTCCCATTTGCTTGTGAGAAAGCAAGTCCAAAGAAAGAATGGTTGAGTGATTATCAACGATCGTTTGATATAGGTGAATCAACAGAAAAATTACTTACTACATTATATAACAAGAAAAATTATGTTCTACACCAAAGAAATTTGCGACAATATTTATCAAAAGGTCTAAGAGTAGAGAAGATCCATAGGGTTCTAAAGTTCAATCAAAGTCATTGGTTAAAGGGGTACATTGATTTTAATACACAAAGAAGAACAGAGTCAAAAACAGATTTTGAGAAAGACTTTTATAAATTGATGAATAATGCGGTCTTTGGTAAGACTATGGAGAATGTGAGGAAAAGACAAAATATCAGACTATCAACATCTTGGGAACAAGCATCAAAATTAATTAATAGACCGAGTTTTACTCGAGCTGAGGTCTTTACTGAGAACTTTTGTGCGATCCATTTGATTAAAGAGAGTATTGAAATGAACAAACCTATTTATATTGGAACAACAATTCTTGATTTATCAAAGTCATTAATGTATGATTACTTTTATAATAACTTGAGGAAGAAATATCAAAATGATGTTAATCTACTTTATATGGATACAGATAGTTTTATTTTGAAAATTAATACCAACGATGTTTATTCAGACATGAAAAGAGACATTAATATCTATGACACGAGTAATTACAGTCCAGAGAGTGAGTTGTTCTCTTCTAAAAATAAAAAGGTGATTGGAAAGTTCAAGGATGAATTAGGAGGAAATGTTATGAGTGAATTTGTGGGATTGAGGTCAAAGGCTTATGCTTATAAATACATTGTGAATAACGTTGAAAAGACTGATAAGAAGTTAAAAGGTGTAAAGAAAAATGTTATTAAAGAAACAATAAACTTTAAGGATTATTATAACTGTTTAACAACAAAGAAAGAAGAGTTTAGAAAGATTAATGGAATAAGAAGTTATAAACATCAATTATATTCAGAAGAGATAAATAAGAAAGCATTGGGGGCTTTTGATGATAAGAGGTTTATTTTAGAAAATGGAATTGATAGTCTCCCTTATGGTTATATAAGTATATAAGTGATAAGATATATATATAAGTGATAAGATATATATAAGTGATAAGATATATATAAGTGATAAGTTAAAAAGGGGGGGGGGGTTGGGGATTTTAACGGGCTACCGCCGCCTTTTTTACTATTATATAAATGATAGAACCAAGTATCAACCAGACTAAAGAGTGGAGGTGTAATCAACCTTGGTATATAAATGGAAAACATAATGAATGTGAAAAATATCAAATAGGTATAATTGAAAAGGCAACTGGTAAAAAAGTTCACAAAACAAATAAGAGAATTAATTTAAATACCGGTGAGTTGGATGAGACGGTGAGGAGAGTTGTAGGAGAATTAAATTATTTCCCACGCATAAACAAATATTTGTAGGGTCGTTGTTTGAGTGGGTTATATTCACCAGATGATATTAAGAGTAAAAGGTTAAAAGGTCCATAAGGTCAGAAGGATCACAGGTGTTTAAGTGGTCTAATGAATAAGGATAGCATGTCAAAAGGTTAGAAGGTTCGTAAAGAAAAGGGTGAGAGAAATATAGGTGTTTAGGGTCAATGAGGGAGGGAAAGAATTAATATGGAAGTGAATGGGTCAAAGATTAATCTGCCAGATGATATGTAGAAGAAGGATGATAGGTCTATAAGAGAAAACAAATATTTGTAGTGTTTGAGTGGTCTAATGAACAACATTAAGGATAGGTACTACAGACAAAAGGTTCATAAAGATGAGGGTGGGAGAAATAGAGGTGTTTATGATTTTTGAAAAAGACAAGGGGGTAAATGACATTAGATAGGGATTTCCCATGTTAAACGGAGGTGTCCCAGAAGCAACATTATTACACTACTCATCATATCCGCATCCATATTTTGATGATATGCTTCAATTATGTAATGATAATTATTTATATGAATAATGGACTATTCCATGGCAAGAGAAAATGGTTGTTATTAGTAAAAAGGAGAAGAGGAAAATACAGATCTTGGCAACTGATTTTGTAAAAAATGAATGTGAGATAATGAAAATAATGTGAAAGAAAATTGTTAAGGATGTAAAATTGAGGCCTATTATTATTATTATTTTGTTTTATTTGTTAGAAAATAAAGAAAAAGGGAGGAAAGGATGATCTCAAGGAATTGTGGGCTGAAAGTAATGTGAAACATATACAGACGGGTTTTGTTGGGAATTGATACAAAGGAAATCTGTGATAATTATGATAAAAATACATAAATGGTTAATTTTGGATTTTTGATTTGATTTGGGAAAAATTGAGCATCTGAATTACATGAGATATTTTGGAAGTAAAATATGAAAGTAAGGTTGATGAAAGAAGACGAAGTCTTTAAAAGTTACAGTAAGATTGATTTCCTTCTCACCTTGTGGTGAGAGGACCCCATGATTGTTGCTGGCAAATGTTGATGAAATACATGATAATATTTGAGATTCTGGGTGATAGAATTTTGGGTATTTTTTTGTTTTGTAAGAAAAAAGAGAAAAACAATTTTGAACATTTATTGAATACATTCATATGCACTTTGGTTATGCTAAAAAAACAAAAAAAACAAAAAAAACATGTACACCCCTGATTTAATGTTTTGTTCAGGTGTTACTACACATGAAATATAAATCTTTGACAATGTGATCAATATCCCGATTATGTCCTACCTTATAACAATTTACATTGGTTCACAAGTTCCCGAGAACATTTGTGGTTTTTCAACACTAACACAAGTGCGAAAAGTGGTTTTTCAACACTAACACAAGTGCAAAAAGTTGTTTTTCAACACTATCACAAGTGCAAAAAGTGTTTTTTCCACACTAATACAAGTGCAAAAGTGGTTTCCTGCACCAACACAAGTGCGAAAAGTGGTTTTTCAACACTAACACAAGTGCGAAAAGTGGTTTTTCAACACTAACACAAGTGCGAAAAGTGGTTTTGCAACACTATCACAAGTGCAAAAAGTGTTTTTTCCACACTAATACAAGTGCAAAAGTGGTTTCCTGCACCAACACAAGTGCGAAAAGTGGTTTTTCAACACTAACACAAGTGCGAAAAGTGTTTTTTCAACACTAACACAAGTGCGAAAAGTGGTTTTTCAACACCAACACAAGTTCTAAAAGTGTTTTTTCCACACTAATACAAGTGCAAAAGTGGTTTCCTGCACCAACACAAGTGTGAAAAGTGATTTTTCAACACTAATACAAGTGCGAAAAGTGGTTTTTCAACACTAACACAAGTGCGAAAAGTGGTTTTTCAACACTAACACAAGTGCGAAAAGTGGTTTTTCAACACTAACACAAGTGCGAAAAGTGGTTTTTCAACACTAACACAAGTGCGAAAAGTGTTTTTTCCACACTAATACAAGTGCAAAAGTGGTTTCCTGCACCAACACAAGTGCGAAAAGTGGTTTTTCAACACTAACACAAGTGCGAAAAGTGGTTTTTCAACACTAACACAAGTGCGAAAAGTGGTTTTTCAACACTAACACAAGTGCAAAAAGTGTTTTTTCAACACTAACACAAGTGCGAAAAGTGGTTTTTCAACACCAACACAAGTTCGAAAAGTGTTTTTTCCACACGAGTACAAGTGCAAAAGTGGTTTCCTGCACCAACACAAGTGCGAAAAGTGGTTTTTCAACACTAACACAAGTGCGAAAAGTGGTTTTTCAACACTGACACAAGTGCGAAAAGTGGTTTTTCAACACTAACACAAGTGCGAAAAGTGTTTTTTCCACATTAATACAAGTGCAAAAGTGGTTTCCTGCACCAACACAAGTGCGAAAAGTGGTTTTTCAACACTAATACAAGTGCGAAAAGTGTTTTTTCAACACTAACACAAGTGCGAAAAGTGGTTTTTCAACACTAACACAAGTGTGAAAAGTGTTTTTTCCACACTAATACAAGTGCAAAAGTGGTTTCCTGCACCAACACAAGTGCGAAAAGTGGTTTTTCAACACTAACACAAGTGCGAAAAGTGTTTTTTCCACACTAACACAAGTGCGAAAAGTGGTTTTTCAACACTAACACAAGTGCGAAAAGTGGTTTTTCAACACTATCACAAGTGCAAAAAGTGGTTTTTCAACACTAACTCAAGTGCGAAAAGTGGTTTTTCAACACTAACACATGTGCGAAAAGTGTTTTTTCCACACTAATACAAGTGCAAAAGTGGTTTCCTGCACCAACACAAGTGCGAAAAGTGGTTTTTCAACACTAACACAAGTACGAAAAGTGGTTTTTCAACACTAACACAAGTGCGAAAAGTGTTTTTTCCACACTAATACAAGTGCAAAAGTGGTTTCCTGCACCAACACTAGTGCGAAAAGTGGTTTTTCAACACTAATACAAGTGCGAAAAGTGGTTTTTCAACACTAATACAAGTGCAAAAGTGGTTTCCTGCACCAACACAAGTGCGAAAAGTGGTTTTTCAACACTAACACAAGGGCGAAAAGTGGTTTTTCAACATTAACACAAGTGCGAAAAGTGGTTTTTCAACACTAACACAAGTGCGAAAAGTGTTTTTTCCACACTAATACAAATGCAAAAGTGGTTTCCTGCACCAACACAAGTGCGAAAAGTGGTTTTTCAACACTAACACAAGTGCGAAAAGTGGTTTTTCAACACTAACACAAGTGCGGAAAGTGGTTTTTCAACACTATCACAAGTGCAAAAAGTGTTTTTTCCACACTAATACAAGTGCAAAAGTGGTTTCCTGCACCAACACAAGTGCGAAAAGTGGTTTTTAAACACTAACACAAGTGCGAAAAGTGGTTTTTCAACACTAACACAAGTGCGAAAAGTGGTTTTTCAACACTATCACAAGTGCAAAAAGTGTTTTTTCCACACTAATACAAGTGCAAAAGTGGTTTCCTGCACCAACACAAGTGCGAAAAGTGGTTTTTCAACACTAACACAAGTGCGAAAAGTGGTTTTTCAACACTAACACAAGTGCGAAAAGTGTTTTTTCCACACTAATACAAGTGCAAAAGTGGTTTCCTGCACCAACACAAGTGCGAAAAGTGGTTTTTCAACACTAACACAAGTGCGAAAAGTGGTTTTTCAACACTAACACAAGTGCGAAAAGTGGTTTTTCAACACTATCACAAGTGCAAAAAGTGTTTTTTCCACACTAACACAAGTGCGAAAAGTGGTTTTTCAACACTATCACAAGTGCAAAAAGTTTTTTTTCCACACTAATACAAGTGCAAAAGTGGTTTCCTGCACCAACACAAGTGCGAAAAGTGGTTTTTCAACACTAACACAAGTGCGAAAAGTGGTTTTTCAACACTAACACAAGTGCGAAAAGTGGTTTTTCAACACTATCACAAGTGCAAAAAGTGTTTTTTCCAAACTAATACAAGTGCAAAAGTGGTTTCCTGCACCAAATAAGTGCGAAAAGTGGTTTTTCAACACTAACACAAGTGCAAAAAGTGGTTTTTCAACACTAACACAAGTGCGAAAAGTGGTTTTTCAACACTAACACAAGTGTGAAAAGTGTTTTTTCCACACTAATACAAGTGCAAAAGTGGTTTCCTGCACCAACCCAAGTGCGAAAAGTGGTTTTTCAACACTAACACAAGTGCGAAAAGTGGTTTTTCAACACTATCACAAGTGCAAAAAGTGTTTTTTCCACACTAATACAAGTGCAAAAGTGGTTTCCTGCACCAACACAAGTGCGAAAAGTGGTTTTTCAACACTATCACAAGTGCGAAAAGTGTTTTTTCCACACTAACACAAGTGCGAAAAGTGGTTTTTCAACACTAACACAAGTGCGAAAAGTGGTTTTTCAACACTAACACAAGTGCGAAAAGTGTTTTTTCCACACTAATACAAGTGCAAAAGTGGTTTCCTGCACCAACACAAGTGCGAAAAGTGGTTTTTCAACACTAACACAAGTGCGAAAAGTGGTTTTTCAACACTAACACAAGTGCGAAAAGTGGTTTTTCAACACTAACACAAGTGCGAAAAGTGGTTTTTCAACATTAACACAAGTGCGAAAAGTGGTTTTTCAACACTATCACAAGTGCAAAAAGTGGTTTTTCAACACTAACACAAGTGCGAAAAGTGGTTTTTCAACACTAACACAAGTGCGAAAAGTGTTTTTTCCACACTAATACAAGTGCAAAAGTGGCTTCCTGCACCAACACAAGTGCGAAAAGTGGTTTTTCAACACTAACACAAGTGCGAAAAGTGGTTTTTCAACACTAACACAAGTGCGAAAAGTCGTTTTTCAACACTATCACAAGTGCAAAAAGTGTTTTTTCCACACTAATACAAGTGCAAAAGTGGTTTCCTGCACTAACACAAGTGCAAAAAGTGGTTTTTCAACACTAACACAAGTGCGAAAAGTGTTTTTTCAACACTAACACAAGTGCGAAAAGTGGTTTTTCAACACCAACACAAGTTCGAAAAGTGTTTTTTCCACACTAATACAAGTGCAAAAGTGGTTTCCTGCACCAACACAAGTGTGAAAAGTGGTTTTTCAACACTAACACAAGTGCGAAAAGTGGTTTTTCAACACTAACACAAGGGCGAAAAGTGGTTTTTCAACACTATCACAAGTGCAAAAAGTGGTTTTTCAACACTAACTCAAGTGCGAAAAGTGGTTTTTCAACACTAACACAAGTGCGAAAAGTGTTTTTTCCACACTAATACAAGTGCAAAAGTGGTTTCCTGCACCAACACAAGTGCGAAAAGTGGTTTTTCAACACTAACACAAGTGCGAAAAGTGGTTTTTCAACACTAACACAAGTGCGAAAAGTGGTTTTTCAACACTAACACAAGTGCGAAAAGTGTTTTTTCCACACTAATACAAGTGCAAAAGTGGTTTCCTGCACCAACACAAGTGCGAAAAGTGGTTTTTCAACACTAACACAAGTACGAAAAGTGGTTTTTCAACACTAACACAAGTGCGAAAAGTGTTTTTTCCACACTAATACAAGTGAAAAGTGGTTTCCTGCACCAACACTAGTGCGAAAAGTGGTTTTTCAACACTAACACAAGTGCGAAAAGTGGTTTTTCAACACTAACACAAGTGCGAAAAGTGTTTTTTCCACACTAATACAAGTGCAAAAGTGGTTTTCTGCACCAACACAAGTGCGAAAAGTGGTTTTTCAACACTATCACAAGTGCAAAAAGTGTTTTTTCCACACTAGTACAAGTGCAAAAGTGGTTTCCTGCACCAACACAAGTGCGAAAAGTGGTTTTTCAACACTAACACAAGTGCGAAAAGTGGTTTTTCAACACTGACACAAGTGCGAAAAGTGGTTTTTCAACACTAACACAAGTGCGAAAAGTGTTTTTTCCACATTAATACAAGTGCAAAAGTGGTTTCCTGCACCAACACAAGTGCGAAAAGTGGTTTTTCAACACTAATACAAGTGCGAAAAGTGTTTTTTCAACACTAACACAAGTGCGAAAAGTGGTTTTTCAACACTAACACAAGTGCGAAAAGTGTTTTTTCCACACTAATACAAGTGCAAAAGTGGTTTCCTGCACCAACACAAGTGCGAAAAGTGGTTTTTCAACACTAACACAAGTGCGAAAAGTGTTTTTTCCACACTAACACAAGTGCGAAAAGTGGTTTTTCAACACTAACACAAGTGCGAAAAGTGGTTTTTCAACACTATCACAAGTGCAAAAACTGGTTTTTCAACACTAACTCAAGTGCGAAAAGTGGTTTTTCAACACTAACACATGTGCGAAAAGTGTTTTTTCCACACTAATACAAGTGCAAAAGTGGTTTCCTGCACCAACACAAGTGCGAAAAGTGGTTTTTCAACACTAACACAAGTACGAAAAGTGGTTTTTCAACACTAACACAAGTGCGAAAAGTGTTTTTTCCACACTAATACAAGTGCAAAAGTGGTTTCCTGCACCAACACTAGTGCGAAATGTGGTTTTTCAACACTAATACAAGTGCGAAAAGTGGTTTTTCAACACTAACACAAGTGCGAAAAGTGTTTTTTCCACACTAATACAAGTGCAAAAGTGGTTTCCTGCACCAACACAAGTGCGAAAAGTGGTTTTTCAACACTAACACAAGTGCGAAAAGTGGTTTTTCAACATTAACACAAGTGCGAAAAGTGGTTTTTCAACACTAACACAAGTGCGAAAAGTGTTTTTTCCACACTAATACAAATGCAAAAGTGGTTTCCTGCACCAACACAAGTGCGAAAAGTGGTTTTTCAACACTAACACAAGTGCGAAAAAGGGTTTTTCAACACTAACACAAGTGCGGAAAGTGGTTTTTCAACACAATCACAAGTGCAAAAAGTGGTTTTTCAACACTAACACAAGTGCGAAAAGTGGTTTTTCAACACTATCACAAGTGCAAAAAGTGTTTGTTCCACACTAACACAAGTGCGAAAAGTGGTTTTTCAACACTATCACAAGTGCAAAAAGTTTTTTTTCCACACTAATACAAGTGCAAAAGTGGTTTCCTGCACCAACACAAGTGCGAAAGTGGTTTTTCAACACTAACACAAGTGCGAAAAGTGGTTTTTCAACACTAACACAAGTGCGAAAAGTGGTTTTTCCACACTAATACAAGTGCAAAAGTGGTTTCCTGCACCAACATAAGTGCGAAAAGTGGTTTTTCAACACTAACACAAGTGCAAAAAGTGGTTTTTCAACACTAACACAAGTGCGAAAAGTGGTTTTTCAACACTAACACAAGTGCGAAAAGTGTTTTTTCCACACTAATACAAGTGCAAAAGTGGTTTCCTGCACCAACCCAAGTGCGAAAAGTGGTTTTTCAACACTAACACAAGTGCGAAAAGTGGTTTTTCAACACTATCACAAGTGCAAAAAGTGTTTTTTCCACACTAATACAAGTGCAAAAGTGGTTTCCTGCACCAACACAAGTGCGAAAAGTGGTTTTTCAACACTATCACAAGTGCGAAAAGTGTTTTTTCCACACTAACACAAGTGCGAAAAGTGGTTTTTCAACACTAACACAAGTGCGAAAAGTGGTTTTTCAACACTAACACAAGTGCGAAAAGTGTTTTTTCCACACTAATACAAGTGCAAAAGTGGTTTCCTGCACCAACACAAGTGCGAAAAGTGGTTTTTCAACACTAACACAAGTGCGAAAAGTGGTTTTTCAACACTAACACAAGTGCGAAAAGTGGTTTTTCAACACTAACACAAGTGCGAAAAGTGGTTTTTCAACATTAACACAAGTGCGAAAAGTGGTTTTTCAACACTATCACAAGTGCAAAAAGTGGTTTTTCAACACTAACACAAGTGCGAAAAGTGGTTTTTCAACACTAACACAAGTGCGAAAAGTGTTTTTTCCACACTAATACAAGTGCAAAAGTGGTTTCCTGCACCAACACAAGTGCGAAAAGTGGTTTTTCAACACTAACACAAGTGCGAAAAGTGGTTTTTCAACACTAACACAAGTGCGAAAAGTGGTTTTTCAACACTATCACAAGTGCAAAAAGTGTTTTTTCAACACTAACACAAGTGCAAAAAGTGGTTTTTCAACACTAACACAAGTGCGAAAAGTGGTTTTTCAACACTATCACAAGTGCAAAAAGTGGTTTTTCCACACTAATACAAGTGCAAAAGTGGTTTCCTGCACCAACACAGGTGCGAAAAGTGATTTTTCAACACTAACACAAGTGCGAAAAGTGTTTTTTCCACACTAATACAAGTGCAAAAGTGGTTTCCTGCACCAACACAGGTGCGAAAAGTGGTTTTTCAACACTAACACAAGTGCAAAAAGTGGTTTTTCAACACTAACACAAGTGCGAAAAGTGGTTTTTCAACACTAACACAAGTTCCAAAAGTGGTTTTTCAACACTATCGCAAGTGCAAAAAGTGTTTTTTCCACACTAATACAAGTGCAAATGTGGTTTCCTGCACCAACACAAGTGCGAAAAGTGGTTTTTCAACACTAACACAAGTGCGAAAAGTGGTTTTTCAACACTAACACAAGTTCCAAAAGTGGTTTTTCAACACTATCGCAAGTGCAAAAAGTGTTTTTTCCACACTAATACAAGTGCAAATGTGGTTTCCTGCACCAACACAAGTGCGAAAAGTGGTTTTTCAACACTAACACAAGTGCGAAAAGTGGTTTTTCAACACTAACACAAGTGCAAAAAGTGTTTTTTCCACACTAATACAAGTGCAAAAGTGGTTTCCTGCAACAACACAAGTGCGAAAAGTGGTTTTTCAACACTAACACAAGTGCGAAAAGTGGTTTTTCAACACTAACACAAGTGCGAAAAGTGGTTTTTCAACACTAACACAAGTGCGAAAAGTGGTTTTTCAACACTAACACAAGTGCGAAAAGTGTTTTTTCCACACTAATACAAGTGCAAAAGTGGTTTCCTGCACCAACACAAGTGCGAAAAGTGGTTTTTCAACACTAACACAAGTGCGAAAAGTGGTTTTTCAACACTAACACAACTGCGAAAAGTGGTTTTTCAACACTAACACAAGTGCGAAAAGTGGTTTTTCAACACTAACACAACTGCGAAAAGTGTTTTTTCCACACTAATACAACTGCAAAAGTGGTTTCCTGCACCAACACAAGTGCGAAAAGTGGTTTTTCAACACTAACACAAGTGCGAAAAGTGGTTTTTCAACACTAACACAAGTGCGAAAAGTGGTTTTTCAACACTAACACAAGTGCGAAAAGTGGTTTTTAAACACTAACACAAGTGCGAAAAGTGTTTTTTCCACACTAATACAAGTGCAAAAGTGGTTTCCTGCACCAACACAAGTGCAAAAAGTGGTTTTTCAACACTAACACAAGTGCGAAAAGTGGTTTTTCAACACTAACACAAGTGCGAAAAGAGGTTTTTCAACACAATCACAAGTGCAAAAAGTGTTTTTTCCACACTTATACAAGTGCAAAAGTGGTTTCCTGCACCAATACAAGTGCGAAAAGTGGTTTTTCAACACTAACACAAGTGCGAAAAGTGGTTTTTCAACACTAACAAGTGCGAAAAGTGTTTTTTCCACACTAATACAAGTGCAAAAGTGGTTTCCTGCACCAACACAAGTGCGAAAAGTGGTTTTTCAACACTAACACAAGTGCGAAAAGTGGTTTTTCAACGCTAACACAAGTGCGAAAAGTGGTTTTTCAACACTAACACAAGTGCGAAAAGTGTTTTTTCCACACTAATACAAGTGCAAAAGTGGTTTCCTGCACCAACACAAGTGCGAAAAGTGGTTTTTCAACACTAACATAAGTGCGAAATGTGGTTTTTCAACACTAACACAAGTGTGAAAAGTGGTTTTTCAACACTAACACAAGTGCGAAAAGTGTTTTTTCAACACTAACACAAGTGCGAAAAGTGTTTTTTCCACACTAATACAACTGCAAAAGTGGTTTCCTGCACTAACACAATTGCGAAAAGTGGTTTTTCAACACAAACACAAGTGCGAAAAGTGGTTTTTCAACACTAACACAAGTGCGAAAAGTGTTTTTTCCACACTAATACAAGTGCAAAAGTGGTTTCCTGCACCAACACAAGTGCGAAAAGTGGTTTTTCAACACTAACACAAGTGCGAAAAGTGGTTTTTCAACACTAACACAAGAGCGAAAAGTGGTTTTTCAACACTAACACAAGTGCGAAAAGTGTTTTTTCCACACTAATACAACTGCAAAAGTGGTTTCCTGCACTAACACAATTGCGAAAAGTGGTTTTTCAACACTAACACAAGTGCGAAAAGTGGTTTTTCAACACTAACACAAGTGCGAAAAGTGGTTTTTCAACACTAACACAAGTGCGAAAAGTGTTTTTTCCACACTAATACAAGTGCAAAAGTGGTTTCCTGCACCAACACAAGTGCGAAAAGTGGTTTTTCAACACTAACTCAAGTGCAAAAAGTGGTTTTTCAACACTAACACAAGTGCGAAAAGTGGTTTTTCAACACTAACACAAGTGCGAAAAGTGTTTTTTCCACACGAATACAAGTGCAAAAGTGGTTTCCTGCACCAACACAAGTGCGAAAAGTGGTTTTTCAACACTAACACAAGTGCGAAAAGTGGTTTTTCAACACTAACACAAGTGCGAAAAGTGGTTTTTCAACACTAACACAAGTGCGAAAAGTGTTTTTTCCACACTAATACAAGTGCAAAAGTGGTTTCCTGCACCAACACAAGTGCGAAAAGTGATTTTTCAACACTAACACAAGTGCAAAAAGTGGTTTTTCAACACTAACACAAGTGCAAAAAGTGTTTTTTCCACACTAATACAAGTGCAAATGTGGTTTCCTGCACCAACACAAGTGCGAAAAGTGGTTTTTCAACACTAACACAAGTGCGATAAGTGGTTTTTCAACACTAACACAAGTGCCAAAAGTGGTTTTTCAACACTATCACAAGTGCAAAAAGTGTTTTTTCCACACTAATACAAGTGCAAATGTGGTTTCCTGCACCAACACAGGTGCGAAAAGTGATTTTTCAACACTAACACAAGTGCGAAAAGTGTTTTTTCCACACTAATACAAGTGCAAAAGTGGTTTCCTGCACCAACACAGGTGCGAAAAGTGATTTTTCAACACTAACACAAGTGCAAAAAGTGGTTTTTCAACACTAACACAAGTGCAAAAAGTGTTTTTTCCACACTAATACAAGTGCAAATGTGGTTTCCTGCACCAACACAAGTGCGAAAAGTGGTTTTTCAACACTAACACAAGTGCGAAAAGTGGTTTTTCAACATTAACACAAGTGCGAAAAGTGGTTTTTCAACACTAACACAAGTGCGAAAAGTGTTTTTTCCACACTAATACAAATGCAAAAGTGGTTTCCTGCACCAACACAAGTGCGAAAAGTGGTTTTTCAACACTAACATAAGTGCGAAAAAGGGTTTTTCAACACTAACACAAGTGCGGAAAGTGGTTTTTCAACACAATCACAAGTGCAAAAAGTGGTTTTTCAACACTAACACAAGTGCGAAAAGTGGTTTTTCAACACTATCACAAGTGCAAAAAGTGTTTGTTCCACACTAACACAAGTGCGAAAAGTGGTTTTTCAACACTATCACAAGTGCAAAAAGTTTTTTTTCCACACTAATACAAGTGCAAAAGTGGTTTCCTGCACCAACACAAGTGCGAAAGTGGTTTTTCAACACTAACACAAGTGCGAAAAGTGGTTTTTCAACACTAACACAAGTGCGAAAAGTAGTTTTTCCACACTAATACAAGTGCAAAAGTGGTTTCCTGCACCAACATAAGTGCGAAAAGTGGTTTTTCAACACTAACACAAGTGCAAAAAGTGGTTTTTCAACACTAACACAAGTGCGAAAAGTGGTTTTTCAACACTAACACAAGTGCGAAAAGTGTTTTTTCCACACTAATACAAGTGCAAAAGTGGTTTCCTGCACCAACCCAAGTGCGAAAAGTGGTTTTTCAACACTAACACAAGTGCGAAAAGTGGTTTTTCAACACTATCACAAGTGCAAAAAGTGTTTTTTCCACACTAATACAAGTGCAAAAGTGGTTTCCTGCACCAACACAAGTGCGAAAAGTGGTTTTTCAACACTATCACAAGTGCGAAAAGTGTTTTTTCCACACTAACACAAGTGCGAAAAGTGGTTTTTCAACACTAACACAAGTGCGAAAAGTGGTTTTTCAACACTAACACAAGTGCGAAAAGTGTTTTTTCCACACTAATACAAGTGCAAAAGTGGTTTCCTGCACCAACACAAGTGCGAAAAGTGGTTTTTCAACACTAACACAAGTGCGAAAAGTGGTTTTTCAACACTAACACAAGTGCGAAAAGTGGTTTTTCAACACTAACACAAGTGCGAAAAGTGGTTTTTCAACATTAACACAAGTGCGAAAAGTGGTTTTTCAACACTATCTAACACAAGTGCGAAAAGTGGTTTTTCAACACTAACACAAGTGCGAAAAGTGTTTTTTCCACACTAATACAAGTGCAAAAGTGGTTTCCTGCACCAACACAAGTGCGAAAAGTGGTTTTTCAACACTAACACAAGTGCGAAAAGTGGTTTTTCAACACTATCACAAGTGCAAAAAGTGTTTTTTCAACACTAACACAAGTGCGAAAAGTGGTTTTTCAACACTAACACAAGTGCGAAAAGTGGTTTTTCAACACTATCACAAGTGCAAAAAGTGGTTTTTCCACACTAATACAAGTGCAAAAGTGGTTTCCTGCACCAACACAGGTGCGAAAAGTGATTTTTCAACACTAACACAAGTGCGAAAAGTGTTTTTTCCACACTAATACAAGTGCAAAAGTGGTTTCCTGCACCAACACAGGTGCGAAAAGTGATTTTTCAACACTAACACAAGTGCAAAAAGTGGTTTTTCAACACTAACACAAGTGCAAAAAGTGTTTTTTCCACACTAATACAAGTGCAAATGTGGTTTCCTGCACCAACACAAGTGCGAAAAGTGGTTTTTCAACACTAACACAAGTGCGAAAAGTGGTTTTTCAACACTAACACAAGTTCCAAAAGTGGTTTTTCAACACTATCGCAAGTGCAAAAAGTGTTTTTTCCACACTAATACAAGTGCAAATGTGGTTTCCTGCACCAACACAAGTGCGAAAAGTGGTTTTTCAACACTAACACAAGTGCGAAAAGTGGTTTTTCAACACTAACACAAGTGCAAAAAGTGTTTTTTCCACACTAATACAAGTGCAAAAGTGGTTTCCTGCAACAACACAAGTGCGAAAAGTGGTTTTTCAACACTAACACAAGTGCGAAAAGTGGTTTTTCAACACTAACACAAGTGCGAAAAGTGGTTTTTCAACACTAACACAAGTGCGAAAAGTGTTTTTTCCACACTAATACAAGTGCAAAAGTGGTTTCCTGCACCAACACAAGTGCGAAAAGTGGTTTTTCAACACTAACACAAGTGCGAAAAGTGGTTTTTCAACACTAACACAACTGCGAAAAGTGGTTTTTCAACACTAACACAAGTGCGAAAAGTGGTTTTTCAACACTAACACAACTGCGAAAAGTGTTTTTTCCACACTAATACAACTGCAAAAGTGGTTTCCTGCACCAACACAAGTGCGAAAAGTGGTTTTTCAACACTAACACAAGTGCGAAAAGTGGTTTTTCAACACTAACACAAGTGCGAAAAGTGGTTTTTCAACACTAACACAAGTGCGAAAAGTGGTTTTTAAACACTAACACAAGTGCGAAAAGTGTTTTTTCCACACTAATACAAGTGCAAAAGTGGTTTCCTGCACCAACACAAGTGCAAAAAGTGGTTTTTCAACACTAACACAAGTGCGAAAAGTGGTTTTTCAACACTAACACAAGTGCGAAAAGAGGTTTTTCAACACAATCACAAGTGCAAAAAGTGTTTTTTCCACACTTATACAAGTGCAAAAGTGGTTTCCTGCACCAATACAAGTGCGAAAAGTGGTTTTTCAACACTAACACAAGTGCGAAAAGTGGTTTTTCAACACTAACAAGTGCGAAAAGTGTTTTTTCCACACTAATACAAGTGCAAAAGTGGTTTCCTGCACCAACACAAGTGCGAAAAGTGGTTTTTCAACACTAACACAAGTGCGAAAAGTGGTTTTTCAACGCTAACACAAGTGCGAAAAGTGGTTTTTCAACACTAACACAAGTGCGAAAAGTGTTTTTTCCACACTAATACAAGTGCAAAAGTGGTTTCCTGCACCAACACAAGTGCGAAAAGTGGTTTTTCAACACTAACATAAGTGCGAAATGTGGTTTTTCAACACTAACACAAGTGTGAAAAGTGGTTTTTCAACACTAACACAAGTGCGAAAAGTGTTTTTTCAACACTAACACAAGTGCGAAAAGTGTTTTTTCCACACTAATACAACTGCAAAAGTGGTTTCCTGCACTAACACAATTGCGAAAAGTGGTTTTTCAACACAAACACAAGTGCGAAAAGTGGTTTTTCAACACTAACACAAGTGCGAAAAGTGTTTTTTCCACACTAATACAAGTGCAAAAGTGGTTTCCTGCACCAACACAAGTGCGAAAAGTGGTTTTTCAACACTAACACAAGTGCGAAAAGTGGTTTTTCAACACTAACACAAGAGCGAAAAGTGGTTTTTCAACACTAACACAAGTGCGAAAAGTGTTTTTTCCACACTAATACAACTGCAAAAGTGGTTTCCTGCACTAACACAATTGCGAAAAGTGGTTTTTCAACACTAACACAAGTGCGAAAAGTGGTTTTTCAACACTAACACAAGTGCGAAAAGTGGTTTTTCAACACTAACACAAGTGCGAAAAGTGTTTTTTCCACACTAATACAAGTGCAAAAGTGGTTTCCTGCACCAACACAAGTGCGAAAAGTGGTTTTTCAACACTAACTCAAGTGCAAAAAGTGGTTTTTCAACACTAACACAAGTGCGAAAAGTGGTTTTTCAACACTAACACAAGTGCGAAAAGTGTTTTTTCCACACGAATACAAGTGCAAAAGTGGTTTCCTGCACCAACACAAGTGCGAAAAGTGGTTTTTCAACACTAACACAAGTGCGAAAAGTGGTTTTTCAACACTAACACAAGTGCGAAAAGTGGTTTTTCAACACTAACACAAGTGCGAAAAGTGTTTTTTCCACACTAATACAAGTGCAAAAGTGGTTTCCTGCACCAACACAAGTGCGAAAAGTGATTTTTCAACACTAACACAAGTGCAAAAAGTGGTTTTTCAACACTAACACAAGTGCAAAAAGTGTTTTTTCCACACTAATACAAGTGCAAATGTGGTTTCCTGCACCAACACAAGTGCGAAAAGTGGTTTTTCAACACTAACACAAGTGCGATAAGTGGTTTTTCAACACTAACACAAGTGCCAAAAGTGGTTTTTCAACACTATCACAAGTGCAAAAAGTGTTTTTTCCACACTAATACAAGTGCAAATGTGGTTTCCTGCACCAACACAGGTGCGAAAAGTGATTTTTCAACACTAACACAAGTGCGAAAAGTGTTTTTTCCACACTAATACAAGTGCAAAAGTGGTTTCCTGCACCAACACAGGTGCGAAAAGTGATTTTTCAACACTAACACAAGTGCAAAAAGTGGTTTTTCAACACTAACACAAGTGCAAAAAGTGTTTTTTCCACACTAATACAAGTGCAAATGTGGTTTCCTGCACCAACACAAGTGCGAAAAGTGGTTTTTCAACACTAACACAAGTGCGAAAAGTGGTTTTTCAACACTAACACAAGTTCAAAAAGTGGTTTTTCAACACTATCGCAAGTGCAAAAAGTGTTTTTTCCACACTAATACAAGTGCAAATGTGGTTTCCTGCACCAACACAAGTGCGAAAAGTGGTTTTTCAACACTAACACAAGTGCGAAAAGTGGTTTTTCAACACTAACACAAGTGCAAAAGTGGTTTCCTGCAACAACACAAGTGCGAAAAGTGGTTTTTCAACACTAACACAAGTGCGAAAAGTGGTTTTTCAACACTAACACAAGTGCGAAAAGTGGTTTTTCAACACTAACACAAGTGCGAAAAGTGTTTTTTCCACACTAATACAAGTGCAAAAGTGGTTTCCTGCACCAACACAAGTGCGAAAAGTGGTTTTTCAACACTAACACAAGTGCGAAAAGTGGTTTTTCAACACTAACACAACTGCGAAAAGTGGTTTTTCAACACTAACACAAGTGCGAAAAGTGGTTTTTCAACACTAACACAACTGCGAAAAGTGTTTTTTCCACACTAATACAACTGCAAAAGTGGTTTCCTGCACCAACACAAGTGCGAAAAGTGGTTTTTCAACACTAACACAAGTGCGAAAAGTGGTTTTTCAACACTAACACAAGTGCGAAAAGTGGTTTTTCAACACTAACACAAGTGCGAAAAGTGGTTTTTAAACACTAACACAAGTGCGAAAAGTGTTTTTTCCACACTAATACAAGTGCAAAAGTGGTTTCCTGCACCAACACAAGTGCAAAAAGTGGTTTTTCAACACTAACACAAGTGCGAAAAGTGGTTTTTCAACACTAACACAAGTGCGAAAAGAGGTTTTTCAACACAATCACAAGTGCAAAAAGTGTTTTTTCCACACTTATACAAGTGCAAAAGTGGTTTCCTGCACCAATACAAGTGCGAAAAGTGGTTTTTCAACACTAACACAAGTGCGAAAAGTGGTTTTTCAACACTAACAAGTGCGAAAAGTGTTTTTTCCACACTAATACAAGTGCAAAAGTGGTTTCCTGCACCAACACAAGTGCGAAAAGTGGTTTTTCAACACTAACACAAGTGCGAAAAGTGGTTTTTCAACGCTAACACAAGTGCGAAAAGTGGTTTTTCAACACTAACACAAGTGCGAAAAGTGTTTTTTCCACACTAATACAAGTGCAAAAGTGGTTTCCTGCACCAACACAAGTGCGAAAAGTGGTTTTTCAACACTAACATAAGTGCGAAATGTGGTTTTTCAACACTAACACAAGTGTGAAAAGTGGTTTTTCAACACTAACACAAGTGTGAAAAGTGTTTTTTCAACACTAACACAAGTGCGAAAAGTGTTTTTTCCACACTAATACAACTGCAAAAGTGGTTTCCTGCACTAACACAATTGCGAAAAGTGGTTTTTCAACACAAACACAAGTGCAAAAAGTGGTTTTTCAACACTAACACAAGTGCGAAAAGTGTTTTTTCCACACTAATACAAGTGCAAAAGTGGTTTCCTGCACCAACACAAGTGCGAAAAGTGGTTTTTCAACACTAACACAAGTGCGAAAAGTGGTTTTTCACACTAACACAAGAGCGAAAAGTGGTTTTTCAACACTAACACAAGTGCGAAAAGTGTTTTTTTCCACACTATATACAACTGCAAAAGTGGTTTCCTGCACTAACACAATTGCGAAAAGTGGTTTTTCAACACTAACACAAGTGCGAAAAGTGGTTTTTCAACACTAACACAAGTGCGAAAAGTGTTTTTTTCCACACTAATACAAGTGCAAAAGTGGTTTCCTGCACCAACACAAGTGCGAAAAGTGGTTTTTCAACACTAAACTCAAGTGCAAAAAGTGGTTTTTCAACACTAACACAAGTGCGAAAAGTGGTTTTTCAACACTAACCACAAGTGCGAAAAGTGTTTTTTCCACACGAACTACAAGTGCAGAAAGTGGTTTCCTGCACCAACACAAGTGCGAAAAGTGGTTTTTCAACACTAACACAAGTGCGAAAAGTGGTTTTTCAACACTAACACAAGTGCGAAAAGTGGTTTTTCAACACTAACACAAGTGCGAAAAGTGGTTTTTTTCCACACTAATACAAGTGCAAAAGTGGTTTCCTGCACCAACACAAGTGCGAAAAGTGATTTTTCAACACTAACACAAGTGCAAAAAAGTGGTTTTTCAACACTAACACAAGTGCAAAAAGTGTTTTTTCCACACTAATACAAGTGCAAATGTGGTTTCCTGCACCAACACAAGTGCGAAAAGTGGTTTTTCAACACTAACACAAGTGCGATAAGTGGTTTTTCAACACTAACACAAGTGCCAAAAGTGGTTTTTCAACACTATCACAAGTGCAAAAAAGTGTTTTTTCCACACTAATACAAGTGCAAATGTGGTTTCCTGCACCAACACAAGTGCGAAAAGTGGTTTTTCAACTCTAACACCAGTGCAAAAAGTGGTTTTTCAACACTAACACAACTGTGAAAAGTGGTTTTTTCAACACTAACACAAGTGCGAAAAGTGTTTTTTTCCACACTAATACAACTGCAAAAGTGGTTTCCTGCACCAACACAAGTGCGAAAAGTGGTTTTTCAACACTAACACAAGTGCGAAAAGTGGTTTTTCAACACTAACACAAGTGCGAAAAGTGGTTTTTCAACACTAACACAAGTGCGAAAAGTGTTTTTTTCCACACTAATACAAGTGCAAAAGTGGTTTCCTGCACCAACACAAGTGCAAAAAGTGGTTTTTCAACACTAACACAAGTGCGAAAAGTGGTTTTTCAACACTAACACAAGTGCGAAAAAGAGGTTTTTCAACACAATCACAAGTGCAAAAAGTGTTTTTTCCACACTTATACAAGTGCAAAAGTGGTTTCCTGCACCAATACAAGTGCGAAAAGTGGTTTTTCAACACTAACACAAGTGCGAAA
Source organism: Myxine glutinosa (assembly GCF_964187855.1). Taxonomy (NCBI): domain Eukaryota; kingdom Metazoa; phylum Chordata; class Myxini; order Myxiniformes; family Myxinidae; genus Myxine; species Myxine glutinosa. The sequence goes on from NW_027617669.1 coordinate 20,793, forward strand.
AGTGGTTTTTCAACACTAACAAGTGCGAAAAGTGTTTTTTCCACACTAATACAAGTGCAAAAGTGGTTTCCTGCACCAACACAAGTGCGAAAAGTGGTTTTTCAACACTAACACAAGTGCGAAAAGTGGTTTTTCAACGCTAACACAAGTGCGAAAAGTGGTTTTTCAACACTAACACAAGTGCGAAAAGTGTTTTTTCCACACTAATACAAGTGCAATAAGTGGTTTCCTGCACCAACACAAGTGCGAAAAGTGGTTTTTCAACACTAACATAAGTGCGAAATGTGGTTTTTCAACACTAACACAAGTGTGAAAAGTGGTTTTTCAACACTAACACAAGTGTGAAAAGTGTTTTTTCAACACTAACACAAGTGCGGAAAGTGTTTTTTCCACACTAATACAACTGCAAAAGTGGTTTCCTGCACTAACACAATTGCGAAAAGTGGTTTTTCAACACAAACACAAGTGCGAAAAGTGGTTTTTCAACACTAACACAAGTGCGAAAAGTGTTTTTTCCACACTAATACAACTGCAAAAGTGGTTTCCTGCACTAACACAATTGCGAAAAGTGGTTTTTCAACACTAACACAAGTGCGAAAAGTGGTTTTTCAACACTAACACAAGAGCGAAAAGTGGTTTTTCAACACTAACACAAGTGCGAAAAGTGTTTTTTCCACACTAATACAACTGCAAAAGTGGTTTCCTGCACTAACACAATTGCGAAAAGTGGTTTTTCAACACTAACACAAGTGCGAAAAGTGGTTTTTCAACACTAACACAAGTGCGAAAAGTGGTTTTTCAACACTAACACAAGTGCGAAAAGTGTTTTTTCCACACTAATACAAGTGCAAAAGTGGTTTCCTGCACCAACACAAGTGCGAAAAGTGGTTTTTCAACACTAACTCAAGTGCAAAAACTGGTTTTTCAACACTAACACAAGTGCGAAAAGTGGTTTTTCAACACTAACACAAGTGCGAAAAGTGTTTTTTCCACACGAATACAAGTGCAAAAGTGGTTTCTTGCACCAACACAAGTGCGAAAAGTGGTTTTTCAACACTAACACAAGTGCGAAAAGTGGTTTTTCAACACTAACACAAGTGCGAAAAGTGGTTTTTCAACAATAACACAAGTGCGAAAAGTGTTTTTTCCACACTAATACAAGTGCAAAAGTGGTTTCCTGCACCAACACAAGTGCGAAAAGTGATTTTTCAACACTAACACAAGTGCAAAAAGTGGTTTTTCAACACTAACACAAGTGCAAAAAGTGTTTTTTCCACACTAATACAAGTGCAAATGTGGTTTCCTGCACCAACACAAGTGCGAAAAGTGGTTTTTCAACACTAACACAAGTGCGATAAGTGGTTTTTCAACACTAACACAAGTGCCAAAAGTGGTTTTTCAACACTATCACAAGTGCAAAAAGTGTTTTTTCCACACTAATACAAGTGCAAATGTGGTTTCCTGCACCAACACAAGTGCGAAAAGTGGTTTTTCAACTCTAACACAAGTGCAAAAAGTGGTTTTTCAACACTAACACAACTGCGAAAAGTGGTTTTTCAACACTAACACAAGTGCGAAAAGTGTTTTTTCCACACTAATACAACTGCAAAAGTGGTTTCCTGCACCAACACAAGTGCGAAAAGTGGTTTTTCAACACTAACACAAGTGCGAAAAGTGGTTTTTCAACACTAACACAAGTGCGAAAAGTGTTTTTTCCACACTAATACAAGTGCAAAGTGGTTTCCTGCACCAACACAAGTGCGAAAAGTGGTTTTTCAACACTAACACAAGTGCGAAAAGTGGTTTTTTCAACACTAACACAAGTGCGAAAAGTGGTTTTTCAACACTAATACAAGTGCAAAAGTGGTTTCCTGCACCAACACAAGTGCAAAAAGTGGTTTTTCAACACTAACACAAGTGAGAAAGTGGTTTTTCAACACTAACACAACTGCGAAAAGTGGGTTTTTCAACACATAACACAAGTGCGAAAAGTGTTTTTTCCACACTAATACAAGTGCAAAAGTGGTTTCCTGCACCAACACAAGTGCGGAAAAGTGGTTTTTCAACACTAACACAAGTGCGAAAAGTGGTTTTTCAACGCTAACACAAGTGCGAAAAAGTGGTTTGTTCAACACTAAACACAACTGCGAAAAGTGGTTTTTTCAACACTAACAAGTGCGAAAAGTGTTTTTTCCACACTAATACAAGTGCAAAAGTGGTTTCCTGCACCAACACAAGTGCGAAAAGTGGTTTTTCAACACCCTAACACAAGTGCGAAAAGTGGTTTTTCAACGCTAACACAAAGTGCGAAAAGTGGTTTTTCAACACTAACACAAGTGCGAAAAGTGTTTTTTCCACACTAATACAAGTGCAAAAGTGGTTCCTGCACGCAACACAAGTGCGAAAAGTGGTTTTTCAACACTAACATAAGTGCGAAATGTGGTTTTTCAAACACTAACACAAGTGTGAAAAGTGGTTTTTCAACACTAACACAAGTGTGAAAAGTGTTTTTTCAACACTAACACAAGTGCGGAAAGTGTTTTTTCCACACTAATACAACTGCAAAAGTGTTTTCCTGCACTAACACAATTGCGAAAAGTGGTTTTTCAACACAAACACAAGTGCGAAAGTGGTTTTTCAACACTAACACAAGTGCGAAAAGTGTTTTTTCCACACTAATACAAGTGCAAAAGTGGTTTCCTGCCACCAACACAAGTGCGAAAAGTGGTTTTTCAACACTAACACAAGTGCGAAAAGTGGTTTTTCAACACTAACACAAGAGCGAAAAGTGGTTTTTCACACTAACACAAGTGCGAAAAGTGTTTTTTCCACACTAATACAACTGCAAAAGTGGTTTCCTGCACTAACACAATTGCGAAAAGTGGTTTTTCAACACTAACACAAGTGCGAAAAGTGGTTTTTTCAACACTAACACAAGTGCGAAAAGTGGTTTTTCAACACTAACACAAGTGCGAAAAGTGTTTTTTCCACACTAATACAAGTGCAAAAGTGGTTTCCTGCACCAACACAAGTGCGAAAAGTGGTTTTTCAACACTAACTCAAGTGCAAAAACTGGTTTTTTCAACACTAACACAAGTGCGAAAAGTGGTTTTTCAACACTAACACAAGTGCGAAAAGTGTTTTTTTCACACGAATACAAGTGCAAAAAGTGGTTTCTTGCACCAACAACAAGTGCGAAAAGTGGTTTTTCAACACTAACACAAGTGCGAAAAGTGGTTTTTCAACACTAACACAAGTGCGAAAAGTGGTTTTTCAACAATAACACAAGTGCGAAAAGTGTTTTTTCCACACTAATACAAGTGCAAAAGTGGTTTTCCTGCACCAACACAAGTGCGAAAAGTGATTTTTTCAACACTAACACAAGTGCAAAAAGTGGTTTTTTCAACACTAACACAAGTGCAAAAAAGTGTTTTTTCCACACTATTACAAGTGCAAATGTGGTTTCCTGCACCAACACAAGTGCGAAAAGTGGTTTTTCAACACTAACACAAGTGCGATAAGTGGTTTTTCAACACTAACACAAGTGCCAAAAGTGGTTTTTCAACACTATCACAAGTGCAAAAAGTGTTTTTTCCACACTAATACAAGTGCAAATGTGGTTTCCTGCCACCAACACAAGTGCGAAAAGTGGTTTTTCAACTCTAACACAAGTGCAAAAAGTGGTTTTTCAACACTAACACAACTGCGAAAAGTGGTTTTTCAACACTAACACAAGTGCGAAAAGTGTTTTTTCCACACTAATACAACTGCAAAAGTGGTTTTCCTGCACCAACACAAGTGCGAAAAGTGGTTTTTCAACACTAACACAAGTGCGAAAAGTGGTTTTTCAACACTAACACAAGTGCGAAAAGTGTTTTTTCCACACTAATACAAGTGCAAAAGTGGTTTCCTGCACCAACACAAGTGCGAAAAGTGGTTTTTCAACACTAACACAAGTGCGAAAAGTGGTTTTTCAACACTAACACAAGTGCGAAAAGTGGTTTTTCAACACTAATACAAGTGCAAAAGTGGTTTCCTGCACCAACACAAGTGCAAAAAGTGGTTTTTCACACTAACACAAGTGCGAAAAGTGGTTTTTCAACACTAACACAACTGCGAAAAGTGGTTTTTCAACACTAACACAAGTGCGAAAAGTGTTTTTTCCACACTAATACAAGTGCAAAAGTGGTTTCCTGCACCAACACAAGTGTGAAAAGAGGTTTTTCAACACTAACACAAGTGCGAAAAGTGATTTTTCAACACTAACAAGTGCGAAAAGTGTTTTTCCACACTAATACAAGTGCAAAAGTGGTTTCCTGCACCAACACAAGTGCGAAAAGTGTTTTTTCAACACTAACACAAGTGCGAAAAGTGGTTTTTCAACACTAACACAAGTGCAAAAAGTGTTTTTTCCACACTAATACAAGTGCAAAAGTGGTTTCCTGCACCAACACAAGTGCGAAAAGTGGTTTTTCAACACTAACACAAGTGCGAAAAGTGGTTTTTCAACACTAACACAAGTGTGAAAAGTGGTTTTTCAACAATATCACAAGTGCAAAAAGTGTTTTTTCCACACTAATACAAGTGCAAAAGTGGTTTCCTGCACCAACACAAGTGCGAAAAGTGGTTTTTCAACACTAACACAAGTGCGAAAAGTGGTTTTTCAACACTAACACAAGTGCGAAAAGTGGTTTTTCAACACTATCACAAGTGCAAAAAGTGTTTTTTCCACACTAATACAAGTGCAAAAGTGGTTTCCTGCACCAACACAAGTGCGAAAAGTGGTTTTTCAACACTAACACAAGTGCGAAAAGTGGTTTTTCAACACTAACACAAGTGCGAAAAGTGGTTTTTCAACACTAACACAAGTGCGAAAAGTGTTTTTTCCACACTAATACAAGTGCAAAAGTGGTTTCCTGCACCAACACAAGTGCGAAAAGTGGTTTTTCAACACTAACACAAGTGCGAAAAGTGTTTTTTCCACACTAATACAAGTGCAAAAGTGGTTTCCTGCACCAACACAAGTGCGAAAAGTGGTTTTTCAACACTAACACAAGTGCGAAAAGTGGTTTTTCAACACTAACACAAGTGCGAAAAGTGGTTTTTCAACACTAACACAAGTGCGAAAAGTGTTTTTTCCACACTAATACAAGTGCAAAAGTGGTTTCCTACACCAACACAAGTGCGAAAAGTGGTTTTTCAACACTAACTCAAGTGCGAAAAGTGGTTTTTCAACACTAACACAAGTGCGAAAAGTGTTTTTTCCACACTAATACAAGTGCAAAAGTGGTTTCCTGCACCAACACAAGTGCGAAAAGTGGTTTTTCAACACTAACACAAGTGCGAAAAGTGGTTTTTCAACACTAACACAAGTGCGAAAAGTGGTTTTTCAACACTAACACAAGTGCGAAAAGTGTTTTTTCCACACTAATACAAGTGCAAAAGTGGTTTCCTGCACCAACACAAGTGCGAAAAGTGATTTTTCAACACTAACACAAGTGCAAAAAGTGGTTTTTCAACACTAAAACAAGTGCAAAAAGTGTTTTTTCCACACTAATACAAGTGCAAAAGTGGTTTCCTGCACCACACAAGTGCGAAAAGTGGTTTTTCAACACTAACACAAGTGCGAAAAGTGTTTTTTCCACACTAATACAAGTGCAAAAGTGGTTTCCTGCACCAACACAAGTGCGAAAAGTGGTTTTTCAACACTAACACAAGTGCGAAAAGTGGTTTTTCAACACTAACACAAGTGCGAAAAGTGTTTTTTCCACACTAATACAAGTGCAAAAGTGGTTTCCTGCACCAACACAAGTGCGAAAAGTGGTTTTTCAACACTAACACAAGTGCGAAAAGTGGTTTTTCAACACTAACACAAGTGCGAAAAGTGGTTTTTCAACACTAACACAAGTGCGAAAAGTGTTTTTTCCACACTAATACAAGTGCAAAAGTGGTTTCCTGCACCAACACAAGTGCGAAAAGTGGTTTTTCAACACTAACTCAAGTGCGAAAAGTGGTTTTTCAACACTAACACAATTGCGAAAAGTGGTTTTTCATCACTAACACAAGTGCGAAAAGTGTTTTTTCCACACTAATACAAGTGCAAAAGTGGTTTCCTGCACCAACACAAGTGCGAAAAGTGGTTTTTCAACACTAACACAAGTGCGAAAAGTGGTTTTTCAACACTAACACAAGTGCGAAAAGTGGTTTTTCAACACTAACACAAGTGCGAAAAGTGTTTTTTCCACACTAATACAAGTGCAAAAGTGGTTTCCTGCACCAACACAAGTGCGAAAAGTGATTTTTCAACACTAACACAAGTGCAAAAAGTGGTTTTTCAACACTAACACAAGTGCAAAAAGTGTTTTTTCCACACTAATACAAGTGCAAATGTGGTTTCCTGCACCAACACAAGTGCGAAAAGTGGTTTTTCAACACTAACACAAGTGCGAAAAGTGGTTTTTCAACACTAACACAAGTGCCAAAAGTGGTTTTTCAACACTATCGCAAGTGCAAAAAGTGTTTTTTCCACACTAATACAAGTGCAAATGTGGTTTCCTGCACCAATACAAGTGCGAAAAGTGGTTTTTCAACACTAACACAAGTGCAAAAAGTGGTTTTTCAACACTAACACAAGTGCGAAAAGTGGTTTTTCAACACTAACACAAGTGTGAAAAGTGTTTTTTCCACACTAATACAACTGCAAAAGTGGTTTCCTGCACCAACACAAGTGCGAAAAGTGGTTTTTCAACACTAACACAAGTGCGAAAAGTGGTTTTTCAACACTAACACAAGTGCGAAAAGTGTTTTTTCCACACTAATGCAAGTGCAAAAGTGGTTTCCTGCAACAACACAAGTGCGAAAAGTGGTTTTTCAACACTAACACAAGTGCGAAAAGTGGTTTTTCAACACTAACACAAGTGCGAAAAGTGGTTTTTCAACACTAACACAAGTGCGAAAAGTGGTTTTTCAACACTATCACAAGTGCAAAAAGTGGTTTTTCAACACTAACACAATTGCGAAAAGTGGTTTTTCAACACTATCACAAGTGCAAAAAGTGTTTTTTCCACACTAATACAAGTGCAAATGTGGTTTCCTGCACCAACACAAGTGCGAAAAGTGGTTTTTCAACACTAACAGAATTGCGAAAAGTGGTTTTTCAACACTATCACAAGTGCGAAAAGTGGTTTTTCAACACTAACACAACTGCGAAAAGTGGTTTTTCAACAATATCACAAGTGCAAAAAGTGTTTTTTCCACACTAATACAAGTGCAAATGTGGTTTCCTGCACCAACACAAGTGCGAAAAGGGGTTTTTCAACACTAACACAAGTGCGAAAAGTGGTTTTTCAACACTAACACAAGTGCGAAAAGTGATTTTTCCACACTAATACAACTGCAAAAGTGGTTTCCTGCACCAACACAAGTGCGAAAAGTGGTTTTTCAACACTAACACAAGTGCGAAAAGTGGTTTTTCAACACTAACACAAGTGCGAAAAGTGTTTTTTCCACACTAATACAAGTGCAAAAGTGGTTTCCTGCACCAACACAAATGCGAAAAGTGGTTTTTCAACACTAACACAAGTGCGAAATGTGGTTTTTCAACACTAACACAAGTGCGAAAAGTGTTTTTTCCACACTAATACAAGTGCAAAAGTGGTTTCCTGCACCAACACAAGTGCGAAAAGTGGTTTTTCAACACTAACACAAGTGCGAAAAGTGGTTTTTCAACACTAACACAAGTGCGAAAAGTGGATTTTCAACACTAACACAAGTGCGAAAAGTGTTTTTTCCACACTAATTCAAGTGCAAAAGTGGTTTCCTGCACCAACACAAGTGCAAAAAGTGGTTTTTCAACACTAACACAAGTGCGAAAAGTGATTTTTCAACACTAACACAAGTGCGAAAAGTGTTTTTTCCACACTAATACAAGTGCAAAAGTGGTTTCCTGCACCAACACAAGTGCGAAAAGTGATTTTTCAACACTAACACAAGTGCAAAAAGTGGTTTTTCAACACTAACACAAGTGCGAAAAGTGGTTTTTCAACACTAACACAAGTGCGAAAAGTGTTTTTTCCACACTAATACAAGTGCAAAAGTGGTTTCCTGCACCAACACAAGTGCGAAAAGTGGTTTTTCAACTCTAACACAAGTGCGAAAAGTGGTTTTTCAACACTAACACAAGAGCGAAAAGTGGTTTTTCAACACTAACACAAGTGCGAAAAGTGTTTTTTCCACACTAATACAAGTGCAAAAGTGGTTTCCTGCACCAACACAAGTGCGAAAAGTGGTTTTTCAACACTAACACAAGCGCGAAAAGTGATTTTTCAACACTAACACAAGTGCGAAAAGTGTTTTTTCCACACTAATACAAGTGCAAAAGTGGTTTCCTGCACCAACACAAGTGCGAAAAGTGATTTTTCAACACTAACACAAGTGCAAAAAGTGGTTTTTCAACACTAACACAAGTGCGAAAAGTGGTTTTTCAACACTAACACAAGTGCGAAAAGTGATTTTTCAACACTAACACAAGTGCGAAAAGTGTTTTTTCCACACTAATACAAGTGCAAAAGTGGTTTCCTGCACCAACACAAGTGCGAAAAGTGGTTTTTCAACACTAACACAAGTGCGAAAAGTGTTTTTTCCACACTAATACAAGTGCAAAAGTGGTTTCCTGCACCAACACAAGTGCGAAAAGTGGTTTTTCAACACTAACACAAGTGCGAAAAGTGGTTTTTCAACACTAACACAAGTGCGAAAAGTGGTTTTTCAACACTAACACAAGTGCGAAAAGTGTTTTTTCCACACTAATACAAGTGCAAAAGTGGTTTCCTACACCAACACAAGTGCGAAAAGTGGTTTTTCAACACTAACTCAAGTGCGAAAAGTGGTTTTTCAACACTAACACAAGTGCGAAAAGTGTTTTTTCCACACTAATACAAGTGCAAAAGTGGTTTCCTGCACCAACACAAGTGCGAAAAGTGGTTTTTCAACACTAACACAAGTGCGAAAAGTGGTTTTTCAACACTAACACAAGTGCGAAAAGTGGTTTTTCAACACTAACACAAGTGCGAAAAGTGTTTTTTCCACACTAATACAAGTGCAAAAGTGGTTTCCTGCACCAACACAAGTGCGAAAAGTGATTTTTCAACACTAACACAAGTGCAAAAAGTGGTTTTTCAACACTAAAACAAGTGCAAAAAGTGTTTTTTCCACACTAATACAAGTGCAAAAGTGGTTTCCTGCACCACACAAGTGCGAAAAGTGGTTTTTCAACACTAACACAAGTGCGAAAAGTGTTTTTTCCACACTAATACAAGTGCAAAAGTGGTTTCCTGCACCAACACAAGTGCGAAAAGTGGTTTGTCAACACTAACACAAGTGCGAAAAGTGGTTTTTCAACACTAACACAAGTGCGAAAAGTGTTTTTTCCACACTAATACAAGTGCAAAAGTGGTTTCCTGCACCAACACAAGTGCGAAAAGTGGTTTTTCAACACTAACACAAGTGCGAAAAGTGGTTTTTCAACACTAACACAAGTGCGAAAAGTGGTTTTTCAACACTAACACAAGTGCGAAAAGTGTTTTTTCCACACTAATACAAGTGCAAAAGTGGTTTCCTGCACCAACACAAGTGCGAAAAGTGGTTTTTCAACACTAACTCAAGTGCGAAAAGTGGTTTTTCAACACTAACACAATTGCGAAAAGTGGTTTTTCAACACTAACACAAGTGCGAAAAGTGTTTTTTCCACACTAATACAAGTGCAAAAGTGGTTTCCTGCACCAACACAAGTGCGAAAAGTGGTTTTTCAACACTAACACAAGTGCGAAAAGTGGTTTTTCAACACTAACACAAGTGCGAAAAGTGGTTTTTCAACACTAACACAAGTGCGAAAAGTGTTTTTTCCACACTAATACAAGTGCAAAAGTGGTTTCCTGCACCAACACAAGTGCGAAAAGTGATTTTTCAACACTAACACAAGTGCAAAAAGTGGTTTTTCAACACTAACACAAGTGCAAAAAGTGTTTTTTCCACACTAATACAAGTGCAAATGTGGTTTCCTGCACCAACACAAGTGCGAAAAGTGGTTTTTCAACACTAACACAAGTGCGAAAAGTGGTTTTTCAACACTAACACAAGTGCCAAAAGTGGTTTTTCAACACTATCGCAAGTGCAAAAAGTGTTTTTTCCACACTAATACAAGTGCAAATGTGGTTTCCTGCACCAACACAAGTGCGAAAAGTGGTTTTTCAACACTAACACAAGTGCAAAAAGTGGTTTTTCAACACTAACACAAGTGCGAAAAGTGGTTTTTCAACACTAACACAAGTGTGAAAAGTGTTTTTTCCACACTAATACAACTGCAAAAGTGGTTTCCTGCACCAACACAAGTGCGAAAAGTGGTTTTTCAACACTAACACAAGTGCGAAAAGTGGTTTTTCAACACTAACACAAGTGCGAAAAGTGTTTTTTCCACACTAATGCAAGTGCAAAAGTGGTTTCCTGCAACAACACAAGTGCGAAAAGTGGTTTTTCAACACTAACACAAGTGCGAAAAGTGGTTTTTCAACACTAACACAAGTGCGAAAAGTGGTTTTTCAACACTAACACAAGTGCGAAAAGTGGTTTTTCAACACTATCACAAGTGCAAAAAGTGGTTTTTCAACACTAACACAATTGCGAAAAGTGGTTTTTCAACACTATCACAAGTGCAAAAAGTGTTTTTTCCACACTAATACAAGTGCAAATGTGGTTTCCTGCACCAACACAAGTGCGAAAAGTGTTTTTTCAACACTAACAGAATTGCGAAAAGTGGTTTTTCAACACTATCACAAGTGCGAAAAGTGGTTTTTCAACACTAACACAACTGCGAAAAGTGGTTTTTCAACAATATCACAAGTGCAAAAAGTGTTTTTTCCACACTAATACAAGTGCAAATGTGGTTTCCTGCACCAACACAAGTGCGAAAAGGGGTTTTTCAACACTAACACAAGTGCGAAAAGTGGTTTTTCAACACTAACACAAGTGCGAAAAGTGATTTTTCCACACTAATACAACTGCAAAAGTGGTTTCCTGCACCAACACAAGTGCGAAAAGTGGTTTTTCAACACTAACACAAGTGCGAAAAGTGGTTTTTCAACACTAACACAAGTGCGAAAAGTGTTTTTTCCACACTAATACAAGTGCAAAAGTGGTTTCCTGCACCAACACAAATGCGAAAAGTGGTTTTTCAACACTAACACAAGTGCGAAATGTGGTTTTTCAACACTAACACAAGTGCGAAAAGTGTTTTTTCCACACTAATACAAGTGCAAAAGTGGTTTCCTGCACCAACACAAGTGCGAAAAGTGGTTTTTCAACACTAACACAAGTGCGAAAAGTGGTTTTTCAACACTAACACAAGTGCGAAAAGTGGATTTTCAACACTAACACAAGTGCGAAAAGTGTTTTTTCCACACTAATTCAAGTGCAAAAGTGGTTTCCTGCACCAACACAAGTGCAAAAAGTGGTTTTTCAACACTAACACAAGTGCGAAAAGTGATTTTTCAACACTAACACAAGTGCGAAAAGTGTTTTTTCCACACTAATACAAGTGCAAAAGTGGTTTCCTGCACCAACACAAGTGCGAAAAGTGATTTTTCAACACTAACACAAGTGCAAAAAGTGGTTTTTCAACACTAACACAAGTGCGAAAAGTGGTTTTTCAACACTAACACAAGTGCGAAAAGTGTTTTTTCCACACTAATACAAGTGCAAAAGTGGTTTCCTGCACCAACACAAGTGCGAAAAGTGGTTTTTCAACTCTAACACAAGTGCGAAAAGTGGTTTTTCAACACTAACACAAGAGCGAAAAGTGGTTTTTCAACACTAACACAAGTGCGAAAAGTGTTTTTTCCACACTAATACAAGTGCAAAAGTGGTTTCCTGCACCAACACAAGTGCGAAAAGTGGTTTTTCAACACTAACACAAGTGCGAAAAGTGATTTTTCAACACTAACACAAGTGCGAAAAGTGTTTTTTCCACACTAATACAAGTGCAAAAGTGGTTTCCTGCACCAACACAAGTGCGAAAAGTGATTTTTCAACACTAACACAAGTGCAAAAAGTGGTTTTTCAACACTAACACAAGTGCGAAAAGTGTTTTTTCCACACTAATACAAGTGCAAAAGTGGTTTCCTGCACCAACACAAGTGCGAAAAGTGATTTTTCAACACTAACACAAGTGCAAAAAGTGGTTTTTCAACACTAACACAAGTGCAAAAAGTGTTTTTTCCACACTAATACAAGTGCAAATGTGGTTTCCTGCACCAACACAAGTGCGAAAAGTGGTTTTTCAACACTAACACAAGTGCGATAAGTGGTTTTTCAACACTAACACAAGTGCCAAAAGTGGTTTTTCAACACTATCACAAGTGCAAAAAGTGTTTTTTCCACACTAATACAAGTGCAAATGTGGTTTCCTGCACCAACACAAGTGCGAAAAGTGGTTTTTCAACTCTAACACAAGTGCAAAAAGTGGTTTTTCAACACTAACACAACTGCGAAAAGTGGTTTTTCAACACTAACACAAGTGCGAAAAGTGTTTTTTCCACACTAATACAACTGCAAAAGTGGTTTCCTGCACCAACACAAGTGCGAAAAGTGGTTTTTCAACACTAACACAAGTGCGAAAAGTGGTTTTTCAACACTAACACAAGTGCGAAAAGTGTTTTTTCCACACTAATACAAGTGCAAAAGTGGTTTCCTGCACCAACACAAGTGCGAAAAGTGGTTTTTCAACACTAACACAAGTGCGAAAAGTGGTTTTTCAACACTAACACAAGTGCGAAAAGTGGTTTTTCAACACTAATACAAGTGCAAAAGTGGTTTCCTGCACCAACACAAGTGCAAAAAGTGGTTTTTCAACACTAACACAAGTGCGAAAAGTAGTTTTTCAACACTAACACAACTGCGAAAAGTGGTTTTTCAACACTAACACAAGTGCGAAAAGTGTTTTTTCCACACTAATACAAGTGCAAAAGTGGTTTCCTGCACCAACACAAGTGTGAAAAGAGGTTTTTCAACACTAACACAAGTGCGAAAAGTGATTTTTCAACACTAACAAGTGCGAAAAGTGTTTTTCCACACTAATACAAGTGCAAAAGTGGTTTCCTGCACCAACACAAGTGCGAAAAGTGTTTTTTCAACACTAACACAAGTGCGAAAAGTGGTTTTTCAACACTAACACAAGTGCAAAAAGTGTTTTTTCCACACTAATACAAGTGCAAAAGTGGTTTCCTGCACCAACACAAGTGCGAAAAGTGGTTTTTCAACACTAACACAAGTGCGAAAAGTGGTTTTTCAACACTAACACAAGTGTGAAAAGTGGTTTTTCAACAATATCACAAGTGCAAAAAGTGTTTTTTCCACACTAATACAAGTGCAAAAGTGGTTTCCTGCACCAACACAAGTGCGAAAAGTGGTTTTTCAACACTAACACAAGTGCGAAAAGTGGTTTTTCAACACTAACACAAGTGCGAAAAGTGGTTTTTCAACACTATCACAAGTGCAAAAAGTGTTTTTTCCACACTAATACAAGTGCAAAAGTGGTTTCCTGCACCAACACAAGTGCGAAAAGTGGTTTTTCAACACTAACACAAGTGCGAAAAGTGGTTTTTCAACACTAACACAAGTGCGAAAAGTGGTTTTTCAACACTAACACAAGTGCGAAAAGTGTTTTTTCCACACTAATACAAGTGCAAAAGTGGTTTCCTGCACCAACACAAGTGCGAAAAGTGGTTTTTCAACACTAACACAAGTGCGAAAAGTGTTTTTTCCACACTAATACAAGTGCAAAAGTGGTTTCCTGCACCAACACAAGTGCGAAAAAGTGGTTTTTCAACACTAACACAAGTGCGAAAAGTGGTTTTTCAACACTAACACAAGTGCGAAAAGTGGTTTTTCAACACTAACACAAGTGCGAAAAGTGTTTTTTCCACACTAATACAAGTGCAAAAGTGGTTTCCTACACCAACACAAGTGCGAAAAGTGGTTTTTCAACACTAACTCAAGTGCGAAAAGTGGTTTTTCAACACTAACACAAGTGCGAAAAGTGTTTTTTCCACACTAATACAAGTGCAAAAGTGGTTTCCTGCACCAACACAAGTGCGAAAAGTGGTTTTTCAACACTAACACAAGTGCGAAAAGTGGTTTTTCAACACTAACACAAGTGCGAAAAGTGGTTTTTCAACACTAACACAAGTGCGAAAAGTGTTTTTTCCACACTAATACAAGTGCAAAAGTGGTTTCCTGCACCAACACAAGTGCGAAAAGTGATTTTTCAACACTAACACAAGTGCAAAAAGTGGTTTTTCAACACTAAAACAAGTGCAAAAAGTGTTTTTTCCACACTAATACAAGTGCAAAAGTGGTTTCCTGCACCACACAAGTGCGAAAAGTGGTTTTTCAACACTAACACAAGTGCGAAAAGTGTTTTTTCCACACTAATACAAGTGCAAAAGTGGTTTCCTGCACCAACACAAGTGCGAAAAGTGGTTTTTCAACACTAACACAAGTGCGAAAAGTGGTTTTTCAACACTAACACAAGTGCGAAAAGTGTTTTTTCCACACTAATACAAGTGCAAAAGTGGTTTCCTGCACCAACACAAGTGCGAAAAGTGGTTTTTCAACACTAACACAAGTGTGAAAAGTGTTTTTTCCACACTAATACAAGTGCAAAAGTGGTTTCCTGCACCAACACAAGTGCGAAAAGTGGTTTTTCAACACTAACACAAGTGCGAAAAGTGGTTTTTCAACACTAACACAAGTGCGAAAAGTGGTTTTTCAACACTAACACAAGTGCGAAAAGTGTTTTTTCCACACTAATACAAGTGCAAAAGTGGTTTCCTGCACCAACACAAGTGCGAAAAGTGGTTTTTCAACACTAACTCAAGTGCGAAAAGTGGTTTTTCAACACTAACACAATTGCGAAAAGTGGTTTTTCAACACTAACACAAGTGCGAAAAGTGTTTTTTCCACACTAATACAAGTGCGAAAAGTGTTTTTTCCACACTAATACAAGTGCAAATGTGGTTTCCTGCACCAACACAAGTGCGAAAAGTGGTTTTTCAACACTAACACAAGTGCGAAAAGTGGTTTTTCAACACTAACACAAGTGCCAAAAGTGGTTTTTCAACACTATCGCAAGTGCAAAAAGTGTTTTTTCCACACTAATACAAGTGCAAATGTGGTTTCGTGCACCAACACAAGTGCGAAAAGTGGTTTTTCAACACTAACACAAGTGCAAAAAGTGGTTTTTCAACACTAACACAAGTGCGAAAAGTGGTTTTTCAACACTAACACAAGTGTGAAAAGTGTTTTTTCCACACTAATACAACTGCAAAAGTGGTTTCCTGCACCAACACAAGTGCGAAAAGTGGTTTTTCAACACTAACACAAGTGCGAAAAGTGGTTTTTCAACACTAACACAAGTGCGAAAAGTGTTTTTTCCACACTAATGCAAGTGCAAAAGTGGTTTCCTGCAACAACACAAGTGCGAAAAGTGGTTTTTCAACACTAACACAAGTGCGAAAAGTGGTTTTTCAACACTAACACAAGTGCGAAAAGTGGTTTTTCAACACTAACACAAGTGCGAAAAGTGGTTTTTCAACACTATCACAAGTGCAAAAAGTGGTTTTTCAACACTAACACAATTGCGAAAAGTGGTTTTTCAACACTATCACAAGTGCAAAAAGTGTTTTTTCCACACTAATACAAGTGCAAATGTGGTTTCCTGCACCAACACAAGTGCGAAAAGTGGTTTTTCAACACTAACAGAATTGCGAAAAGTGGTTTTTCAACACTATCACAAGTGCGAAAA
Source organism: Myxine glutinosa (assembly GCF_964187855.1). NCBI lineage: Eukaryota > Metazoa > Chordata > Myxini > Myxiniformes > Myxinidae > Myxine > Myxine glutinosa. The sequence goes on from NW_027617669.1 coordinate 36,649, forward strand.
GTGGTTTTTCAACACTAACACAACTGCGAAAAGTGGTTTTTCAACAATATCACAAGTGCAAAAAGTGTTTTTTCCACACTAATACAAGTGCAAATGTGGTTTCCTGCACCAACACAAGTGCGAAAAGGGGTTTTTCAACACTAACACAAGTGCGAAAAGTGGTTTTTCAACACTAACACAAGTGCGAAAAGTGATTTTTCCACACTAATACAACTGCAAAAGTGGTTTCCTGCACCAACACAAGTGCGAAAAGTGGTTTTTCAACACTAACACAAGTGCGAAAAGTGGTTTTTCAACACTAACACAAGTGCGAAAAGTGTTTTTTCCACACTAATACAAGTGCAAAAGTGGTTTCCTGCACCAACACAAATGCGAAAAGTGGTTTTTCAACACTAACACAAGTGCGAAATGTGGTTTTTCAACACTAACACAAGTGCGAAAAGTGTTTTTTCCACACTAATACAAGTGCAAAAGTGGTTTCCTGCACCAACACAAGTGCGAAAAGTGGTTTTTCAACACTAACACAAGTGCGAAAAGTGGTTTTTCAACACTAACACAAGTGCGAAAAGTGGATTTTCAACACTAACACAAGTGCGAAAAGTGTTTTTTCCACACTAATTCAAGTGCAAAAGTGGTTTCCTGCACCAACACAAGTGCAAAAAGTGGTTTTTCAACACTAACACAAGTGCGAAAAGTGATTTTTCAACACTAACACAAGTGCGAAAAGTGTTTTTTCCACACTAATACAAGTGCAAAAGTGGTTTCCTGCACCAACACAAGTGCGAAAAGTGATTTTTCAACACTAACACAAGTGCAAAAAGTGGTTTTTCAACACTAACACAAGTGCGAAAAGTGGTTTTTCAACACTAACACAAGTGCGAAAAGTGTTTTTTCCACACTAATACAAGTGCAAAAGTGGTTTCCTGCACCAACACAAGTGCGAAAAGTGGTTTTTCAACTCTAACTCAAGTGCGAAAAGTGGTTTTTCAACACTAACACAATTGCGAAAAGTGGTTTTTCAACACTAACACAAGTGCGAAAAGTGTTTTTTCCACACTAATACAAGTGCAAAAGTGGTTTCCTGCACCAACACAAGTGCGAAAAGTGGTTTTTCAACACTAACACAAGTGCGAAAAGTGGTTTTTCAACACTAACACAAGTGCGAAAAGTGGTTTTTCAACACTAACACAAGTGCGAAAAGTGTTTTTTCCACACTAATACAAGTGCAAAAGTGGTTTCCTGCACCAACACAAGTGCGAAAAGTGATTTTTCAACACTAACACAAGTGCAAAAAGTGGTTTTTCAACACTAACACAAGTGCAAAAAGTGTTTTTTCCACACTAATACAAGTGCAAATGTGGTTTCCTGCACCAACACAAGTGCGAAAAGTGGTTTTTCAACACTAACACAAGTGCGAAAAGTGGTTTTTCAACACTAACACAAGTGCCAAAAGTGGTTTTTCAACACTATCGCAAGTGCAAAAAGTGTTTTTTCCACACTAATACAAGTGCAAATGTGGTTTCCTGCACCAACACAAGTGCGAAAAGTGGTTTTTCAACACTAACACAAGTGCAAAAAGTGGTTTTTCAACACTAACACAAGTGCAAAAAGTGGTTTTTCAACACTAACACAAGTGTGAAAAGTGTTTTTTCCACACTAATACAACTGCAAAAGTGGTTTCCTGCACCAACACAAGTGCGAAAAGTGGTTTTTCAACACTAACACAAGTGCGAAAAGTGGTTTTTCAACACTAACACAAGTGCGAAAAGTGTTTTTTCCACACTAATGCAAGTGCAAAAGTGGTTTCCTGCAACAACACAAGTGCGAAAAGTGGTTTTTCAACACTAACACAAGTGCGAAAAGTGGTTTTTCAACACTAACACAAGTGCGAAAAGTGGTTTTTCAACACTAACACAAGTGCGAAAAGTGGTTTTTCAACACTATCACAAGTGCAAAAAGTGGTTTTTCAACACTAACACAATTGCGAAAAGTGGTTTTTCAACACTATCACAAGTGCAAAAAGTGTTTTTTCCACACTAATACAAGTGCAAATGTGGTTTCCTGCACCAACACAAGTGCGAAAAGTGGTTTTTCAACACTAACAGAATTGCGAAAAGTGGTTTTTCAACACTATCACAAGTGCGAAAAGTGGTTTTTCAACACTAACACAACTGCGAAAAGTGGTTTTTCAACAATATCACAAGTGCAAAAAGTGTTTTTTCCACACTAATACAAGTGCAAATGTGGTTTCCTGCACCAACACAAGTGCGAAAAGGGGTTTTTCAACACTAACACAAGTGCGAAAAGTGGTTTTTCAACACTAACACAAGTGCGAAAAGTGATTTTTCCACACTAATACAACTGCAAAAGTGGTTTCCTGCACCAACACAAGTGCGAAAAGTGGTTTTTCAACACTAACACAAGTGCGAAAAGTGGTTTTTCAACACTAACACAAGTGCGAAAAGTGTTTTTTCCACACTAATACAAGTGCAAAAGTGGTTTCCTGCACCAACACAAATGCGAAAAGTGGTTTTTCAACACTAACACAAGTGCGAAATGTGGTTTTTCAACACTAACACAAGTGCGAAAAGTGTTTTTTCCACACTAATACAAGTGCAAAAGTGGTTTCCTGCACCAACACAAGTGCGAAAAGTGGTTTTTCAACACTAACACAAGTGCGAAAAGTGGTTTTTCAACACTAACACAAGTGCGAAAAGTGGATTTTCAACACTAACACAAGTGCGAAAAGTGTTTTTTCCACACTAATTCAAGTGCAAAAGTGGTTTCCTGCACCAACACAAGTGCAAAAAGTGGTTTTTCAACACTAACACAAGTGCGAAAAGTGATTTTTCAACACTAACACAAGTGCGAAAAGTGTTTTTTCCACACTAATACAAGTGCAAAAGTGGTTTCCTGCACCAACACAAGTGCGAAAAGTGATTTTTCAACACTAACACAAGTGCAAAAAGTGGTTTTTCAACACTAACACAAGTGCGAAAAGTGGTTTTTCAACACTAACACAAGTGCGAAAAGTGTTTTTTCCACACTAATACAAGTGCAAAAGTGGTTTCCTGCACCAACACAAGTGCGAAAAGTGGTTTTTCAACTCTAACTCAAGTGCGAAAAGTGGTTTTTCAACACTAACACAATTGCGAAAAGTGGTTTTTCAACACTAACACAAGTGCGAAAAGTGTTTTTTCCACACTAATACAAGTGCAAAAGTGGTTTCCTGCACCAACACAAGTGCGAAAAGTGGTTTTTCAACACTAACACAAGTGCGAAAAGTGGTTTTTCAACACTAACACAAGTGCGAAAAGTGGTTTTTCAACACTAACACAAGTGCGAAAAGTGTTTTTTCCACACTAATACAAGTGCAAAAGTGGTTTCCTGCACCAACACAAGTGCGAAAAGTGATTTTTCAACACTAACACAAGTGCAAAAAGTGGTTTTTCAACACTAACACAAGTGCAAAAAGTGTTTTTTCCACACTAATACAAGTGCAAATGTGGTTTCCTGCACCAACACAAGTGCGAAAAGTGGTTTTTCAACACTAACACAAGTGCGAAAAGTGGTTTTTCAACACTAACACAAGTGCCAAAAGTGGTTTTTCAACACTATCGCAAGTGCAAAAAGTGTTTTTTCCACACTAATACAAGTGCAAATGTGGTTTCCTGCACCAACACAAGTGCGAAAAGTGGTTTTTCAACACTAACACAAGTGCAAAAAGTGGTTTTTCAACACTAACACAAGTGCGAAAAGTGGTTTTTCAACACTAACACAAGTGTGAAAAGTGTTTTTTCCACACTAATACAACTGCAAAAGTGGTTTCCTGCACCAACACAAGTGCGAAAAGTGGTTTTTCAACACTAACACAAGTGCGAAAAGTGGTTTTTCAACACTAACACAAGTGCGAAAAGTGTTTTTTCCACACTAATGCAAGTGCAAAAGTGGTTTCCTGCAACAACACAAGTGTGAAAAGTGGTTTTTCAACACTAACACAAGTGCGAAAAGTGGTTTTTCAACACTAACACAAGTGCGAAAAGTGGTTTTTCAACACTAACACAAGTGCGAAAAGTGGTTTTTCAACACTATCACAAGTGCAAAAAGTGGTTTTTCAACACTAACACAATTGCGAAAAGTGGTTTTTCAACACTATCACAAGTGCAAAAAGTGTTTTTTCCACACTAATACAAGTGCAAATGTGGTTTCCTGCACCAACACAAGTGCGAAAAGTGGTTTTTCAACACTAACAGAATTGCGAAAAGTGGTTTTTCAACACTATCACAAGTGCGAAAAGTGGTTTTTCAACACTAACACAACTGCGAAAAGTGGTTTTTCAACAATATCACAAGTGCAAAAAGTGTTTTTTCCACACTAATACAAGTGCAAATGTGGTTTCCTGCACCAACACAAGTGCGAAAAGGGGTTTTTCAACACTAACACAAGTGCGAAAAGTGGTTTTTCAACACTAACACAAGTGCGAAAAGTGATTTTTCCACACTAATACAACTGCAAAAGTGGTTTCCTGCACCAACACAAGTGCGAAAAGTGGTTTTTCAACACTAACACAAGTGCGAAAAGTGGTTTTTCAACACTAACACAAGTGCGAAAAGTGTTTTTTCCACACTAATACAAGTGCAAAAGTGGTTTCCTGCACCAACACAAATGCGAAAAGTGGTTTTTCAACACTAACACAAGTGCGAAATGTGGTTTTTCAACACTAACACAAGTGCGAAAAGTGTTTTTTCCACACTAATACAAGTGCAAAAGTGGTTTCCTGCACCAACACAAGTGCGAAAAGTGGTTTTTCAACACTAACACAAGTGCGAAAAGTGGTTTTTCAACACTAACACAAGTGCGAAAAGTGGATTTTCAACACTAACACAAGTGCGAAAAGTGTTTTTTCCACACTAATTCAAGTGCAAAAGTGGTTTCCTGCACCAACACAAGTGCAAAAAGTGGTTTTTCAACACTAACACAAGTGCGAAAAGTGATTTTTCAACACTAACACAAGTGCGAAAAGTGTTTTTTCCACACTAATACAAGTGCAAAAGTGGTTTCCTGCACCAACACAAGTGCGAAAAGTGATTTTTCAACACTAACACAAGTGCAAAAAGTGGTTTTTCAACACTAACACAAGTGCGAAAAGTGGTTTTTCAACACTAACACAAGTGCGAAAAGTGTTTTTTCCACACTAATACAAGTGCAAAAGTGGTTTCCTGCACCAACACAAGTGCGAAAAGTGGTTTTTCAACTCTAACACAAGTGCGAAAAGTGGTTTTTCAACACTAACACAAGAGCGAAAAGTGGTTTTTCAACACTAACACAAGTGCGAAAAGTGTTTTTTCCACACTAATACAAGTGCAAAAGTGGTTTCCTGCACCAACACAAGTGCGAAAAGTGTTTTTTCCACACTAATACAAGTGCAAAAGTGGTTTCCTGCACCAACACAAGTGCGAAAAGTGGTTTTTCAACACTAACACAAGTGCGAAAAGTGTTTTTTCCACACTAATACAAGTGCAAAAGTGGTTTCCTGCACCAACACAAGTGCGAAAAGTGGTTTTTCAACTCTAACACAAGTGCGAAAAGTGGTTTTTCAACACTAACACAAGAGCGAAAAGTGGTTTTTCAACACTAACACAAGTGCGAAAAGTGGTTTTTCAACACTAACTCAAGTGCGAAAAGTGGTTTTTCAACACTAACACAAGTGCGAAAAGTGTTTTTTCCACACTAATACAAGTGCAAAAGTGGTTTCCTGCACCAACACAAGTGCGAAAAGTGGTTTTTCAACACTAACACAAGTGCGAAAAGTGGTTTTTCAACACTAACACAAGTGCGAAAAGTGGTTTTTCAACACTAACACAAGTGCGAAAAGTGATTTTTCAACACTAACACAAGTGCAAAAAGTGGTTTTTCAACACTAAAACAAGTGCAAAAAGTGTTTTTTCCACACTAATACAAGTGCAAAAGTGGTTTCCTGCACCACACAAGTGCGAAAAGTGGTTTTTCAACACTAACACAAGTGCGAAAAGTGATTTTTCAACACTAACACAAGTGCGAAAAGTGTTTTTTCCACACTAATACAAGTGCAAAAGTGGTTTCCTGCACCAACACAAGTGCGAAAAGTGGTTTTTCAACACTAACACAAGTGCGAAAAGTGTTTTTTCCACACTAATACAAGTGCAAAAGTGGTTTCCTGCACCAACACAAGTGCGAAAAGTGGTTTTTCAACACTAACACAAGTGCGAAAAGTGGTTTTTCAACACTAACACAAGTGCGAAAAGTGGTTTTTCAACACTAACACAAGTGCGAAAAGTGTTTTTTCCACACTAATACAAGTGCAAAAGTGGTTTCCTACACCAACACAAGTGCGAAAAGTGGTTTTTCAACACTAACTCAAGTGCGAAAAGTGGTTTTTCAACACTAACACAAGTGCGAAAAGTGTTTTTTCCACACTAATACAAGTGCAAAAGTGGTTTCCTGCACCAACACAAGTGCGAAAAGTGGTTTTTCAACACTAACACAAGTGCGAAAAGTGGTTTTTCAACACTAACACAAGTGCGAAAAGTGGTTTTTCAACACTAACACAAGTGCGAAAAGTGTTTTTTCCACACTAATACAAGTGCAAAAGTGGTTTCCTGCACCAACACAAGTGCGAAAAGTGATTTTTCAACACTAACACAAGTGCAAAAAGTGGTTTTTCAACACTAAAACAAGTGCAAAAAGTGTTTTTTCCACACTAATACAAGTGCAAAAGTGGTTTCCTGCACCACACAAGTGCGAAAAGTGGTTTTTCAACACTAACACAAGTGCGAAAAGTGTTTTTTCCACACTAATACAAGTGCAAAAGTGGTTTCCTGCACCAACACAAGTGCGAAAAGTGGTTTTTCAACACTAACACAAGTGCGAAAAGTGGTTTTTCAACACTAACACAAGTGCGAAAAGTGTTTTTTCCACACTAATACAAGTGCAAAAGTGGTTTCCTGCACCAACACAAGTGCGAAAAGTGGTTTTTCAACACTAACACAAGTGCGAAAAGTGGTTTTTCAACACTAACACAAGTGCGAAAAGTGGTTTTTCAACACTAACACAAGTGCGAAAAGTGTTTTTTCCACACTAATACAAGTGCAAAAGTGGTTTCCTGCACCAACACAAGTGCGAAAAGTGGTTTTTCAACACTAACTCAAGTGCGAAAAGTGGTTTTTCAACACTAACACAATTGCGAAAAGTGGTTTTTCAACACTAACACAAGTGCGAAAAGTGTTTTTTCCACACTAATACAAGTGCAAAAGTGGTTTCCTGCACCAACACAAGTGCGAAAAGTGGTTTTTCAACACTAACACAAGTGCGAAAAGTGGTTTTTCAACACTAACACAAGTGCGAAAAGTGGTTTTTCAACACTAACACAAGTGCGAAAAGTGTTTTTTCCACACTAATACAAGTGCAAAAGTGGTTTCCTGCACCAACACAAGTGCGAAAAGTGATTTTTCAACACTAACACAAGTGCAAAAAGTGGTTTTTCAACACTAACACAAGTGCAAAAAGTGTTTTTTCCACACTAATACAAGTGCAAATGTGGTTTCCTGCACCAACACAAGTGCGAAAAGTGGTTTTTCAACACTAACACAAGTGCGAAAAGTGGTTTTTCAACACTAACACAAGTGCCAAAAGTGGTTTTTCAACACTATCGCAAGTGCAAAAAGTGTTTTTTCCACACTAATACAAGTGCAAATGTGGTTTCCTGCACCAACACAAGTGCGAAAAGTGGTTTTTCAACACTAACACAAGTGCAAAAAGTGGTTTTTCAACACTAACACAAGTGCGAAAAGTGGTTTTTCAACACTAACACAAGTGTGAAAAGTGTTTTTTCCACACTAATACAACTGCAAAAGTGGTTTCCTGCACCAACACAAGTGCGAAAAGTGGTTTTTCAACACTAACACAAGTGCGAAAAGTGGTTTTTCAACACTAACACAAGTGCGAAAAGTGTTTTTTCCACACTAATGCAAGTGCAAAAGTGGTTTCCTGCAACAACACAAGTGCGAAAAGTGGTTTTTCAACACTAACACAAGTGCGAAAAGTGGTTTTTCAACACTAACACAAGTGCGAAAAGTGGTTTTTCAACACTAACACAAGTGCGAAAAGTGGTTTTTCAACACTATCACAAGTGCAAAAAGTGGTTTTTCAACACTAACACAATTGCGAAAAGTGGTTTTTCAACACTATCACAAGTGCAAAAAGTGTTTTTTCCACACTAATACAAGTGCAAATGTGGTTTCCTGCACCAACACAAGTGCGAAAAGTGGTTTTTCAACACTAACAGAATTGCGAAAAGTGGTTTTTCAACACTATCACAAGTGCGAAAAGTGGTTTTTCAACACTAACACAACTGCGAAAAGTGGTTTTTCAACAATATCACAAGTGCAAAAAGTGTTTTTTCCACACTAATACAAGTGCAAATGTGGTTTCCTGCACCAACACAAGTGCGAAAAGGGGTTTTTCAACACTAACACAAGTGCGAAAAGTGGTTTTTCAACACTAACACAAGTGCGAAAAGTGATTTTTCCACACTAATACAACTGCAAAAGTGGTTTCCTGCACCAACACAAGTGCGAAAAGTGGTTTTTCAACACTAACACAAGTGCGAAAAGTGGTTTTTCAACACTAACACAAGTGCGAAAAGTGTTTTTTCCACACTAATACAAGTGCAAAAGTGGTTTCCTGCACCAACACAAATGCGAAAAGTGGTTTTTCAACACTAACACAAGTGCGAAATGTGGTTTTTCAACACTAACACAAGTGCGAAAAGTGTTTTTTCCACACTAATACAAGTGCAAAAGTGGTTTCCTGCACCAACACAAGTGCGAAAAGTGGTTTTTCAACACTAACACAAGTGCGAAAAGTGGTTTTTCAACACTAACACAAGTGCGAAAAGTGGATTTTCAACACTAACACAAGTGCGAAAAGTGTTTTTTCCACACTAATTCAAGTGCAAAAGTGGTTTCCTGCACCAACACAAGTGCAAAAAGTGGTTTTTCAACACTAACACAAGTGCGAAAAGTGATTTTTCAACACTAACACAAGTGCGAAAAGTGTTTTTTCCACACTAATACAAGTGCAAAAGTGGTTTCCTGCACCAACACAAGTGCGAAAAGTGATTTTTCAACACTAACACAAGTGCAAAAAGTGGTTTTTCAACACTAACACAAGTGCGAAAAGTGGTTTTTCAACACTAACACAAGTGCGAAAAGTGTTTTTTCCACACTAATACAAGTGCAAAAGTGGTTTCCTGCACCAACACAAGTGCGAAAAGTGGTTTTTCAACTCTAACACAAGTGCGAAAAGTGGTTTTTCAACACTAACACAAGAGCGAAAAGTGGTTTTTCAACACTAACACAAGTGCGAAAAGTGTTTTTTCCACACTAATACAAGTGCAAAAGTGGTTTCCTGCACCAACACAAGTGCGAAAAGTGGTTTTTCAACACTAACACAAGTGCGAAAAGTGATTTTTCAACACTAACACAAGTGCGAAAAGTGTTTTTTCCACACTAATACAAGTGCAAAAGTGGTTTCCTGCACCAACACAAGTGCGAAAAGTGATTTTTCAACACTAACACAAGTGCAAAAAGTGGTTTTTCAACACTAACACAAGTGCGAAAAGTGGTTTTTCAACACTAACACAAGTGCGAAAAGTGATTTTTCAACACTAACACAAGTGCGAAAAGTGTTTTTTCCACACTAATACAAGTGCAAAAGTGGTTTCCTGCACCAACACAAGTGCGAAAAGTGATTTTTCAACACTAACACAAGTGCAAAAAGTGGTTTTTCAACACTAACACAAGTGCGAAAAGTGGTTTTTCAACACTAACACAAGTGCGAAAAGTGTTTTTTCCACACTAATACAAGTGCAAAAGTGGTTTCCTGCACCAACACAAGTGCGAAAAGTGGTTTTTCAACTCTAACACAAGTGCGAAAAGTGGTTTTTCAACACTAACACAAGAGCGAAAAGTGGTTTTTCAACACTAACACAAGTGCGAAAAGTGTTTTTTCCACACTAATACAAGTGCAAAAGTGGTTTCCTGCACCAACACAAGTGCGAAAAGTGGTTTTTCAACACTAACACAAATGCGAAAAGTGGTTTTTCAACACTAACACAAGTGCGAAAAGAGGTTTTTCAACACAATCACAAGTGCAAAAAGTGTTTTTTCCACACTTATACAAGTGCAAAAGTGGTTTCCTGCACCAATACAAGTGCGAAAAGTGGTTTTTCAACACTAACACAAGTGCGAAAAGTGGTTTTTCAACACTAACAAGTGCGAAAAGTGTTTTTTCCACACTAATACAAGTGCAAAAGTGGTTTCCTGCACCAACACAAGTGCGAAAAGTGGTTTTTCAACACTAACACAAGTGCGAAAAGTGGTTTTTCAACGCTAACACAAGTGCGAAAAGTGGTTTTTCAACACTAACACAAGTGCGAAAAGTGTTTTTTCCACACTAATACAAGTGCAAAAGTGGTTTCCTGCACCAACACAAGTGCGAAAAGTGGTTTTTCAACACTAACACAAGTGCGAAATGTGGTTTTTCAACACTAACACAAGTGTGAAAAGTGGTTTTTCAACACTAACACAAGTGCGAAAAGTGGTTTTTCAACACTAACACAAGTGCGAAAAGTGTTTTTTCCACACTAATACAACTGCAAAAGTGGTTTCCTGCACTAACACATTTGCGAAAAGTGGTTTTTCAACACAAACACAAGTGCGAAAAGTGGTTTTTCAACACTAACACAAGTGCGAAAAGTGTTTTTTCCACACTAATACAAGTGCAAAAGTGGTTTCCTGCACCAACACAAGTGCGAAAAGTGGTTTTTCAACACTAACACAAGTGCGAAAAGTGGTTTTTCAACACTAACACAAGTGCGAAAAGTGTTTTTTCCACACTAATACAACTGCAAAAGTGGTTTCCTGCACTAACACAATTGCGAAAAGTGGTTTTTCAACACTAACACAAGTGTGAAAAGTGGTTTTTCAACACTAACACAAGTGCGAAAAGTGGTTTTTCAACACTAACACAAGTGCAAAAAGTGTTTTTCCACACTAATACAAGTTCAAAAGTGGTTTCCTGCATCAACACCAGTGCGAAAAGTGGTTTTTCAACACTAACACAAGTGCGAAAAGTGTTTTTTCAACACTAACACAAGTGCGAAAAGTGGTTTTTCAACACTATCACAAGTGCAAAAAGTGTTTTTTCCACACTAATACAAGTGCAAAAGTGGTTTCCTGCACCAACACAAGTGCGAAAAGTGTTTTTTCAACACTAACACAAGTGCGAAAAGTGGTTTTTCAACACTAACACAAGTGCGAAAAGTGGTTTTTCAACACTAACACAAGTGCGAAAAGTGGTTTTTCAACACTAACACAAGTTCGAAAAGTGTTTTTTCCACACTAATACAAGTGCAAAAGTGGTTTCCTGCACCAACACAAGTGCGAAAAGTGTTTTTTCAACACTAACACAAGTGCGAAATGTGGTTTTTCAACACTAACACAAGTGCGAAAAGTGGTTTTTCAACACTAACACAAGTGCGAAAAGTGGTTTTTCAACACTATCACAAGTGCAAAAAGTGGTTTTTCAACACTAACACAAGTGCGAAAAGTGGTTTTTCAACACTATCACAAGTGCAAAAAGTGTTTTTTCCACACTAATACAAGTGCAAATGTGGTTTCCTGCACCAACACAAGTGCGAAAAGTGGTTTTTCAACACTAACACAAGTGCAAAAAGTGGTTTTTCAACACTAACACAAGTGCGAAAAGTGGTTTTTCAACACTAACACAAGTGCGAAAAGTGATTTTTCCACACTAATACAACTGCAATAGTGGTTTCCTGCACTAACACAAGTGCGAAAAGTGGTTTTTCAACACTAACACAAGTGCGAAAAGTGGTTTTTCAACACTAACACAAGTGCGAAAAGTGTTTTTTCCACACTAATACAAGTGCAAAAGTGGCTCCTGCACCAACAGAAATGCGAAAAGTGGTTTTTCAACACTAACACAAGTGCGAAATGTGGTTTTTCAACACTAACACAAGTGCGAAAAGTGTTTTTTCCACACTAATACAAGTGCAAAAGTGGTTTCCTGCACCAACACAAGTGCGAAAAGTGGTTTTTCAACACTAACACAAGTGCGAAAAGTGTTTTTTCCACACTAATACAAGTGCAAAAGTGGTTTCCTGCACCAACACAAGTGCAAAAAGTGGTTTTTCAACACTAACACAAGTGCGAAAAGTGATTTTTCAACACTAACACAAGTGCGAAAAGTGTTTTTTCCACACTAATACAAGTGCAAAAGTGGTTTCCTGCACCAACACAAGTGCGAAAAGTGATTTTTCAACACTAACACAAGTGCAAAAAGTGGTTTTCAACACTAACACAAGTGCGAAAAGTGGTTTTTCAACACTAACACAAGTGCGAAAAGTGTTTTTTCCACACTAGTACAAGTGCAAAAGTGGTTTCCTGCACCAACACAAGTGCGAAAAGTGGTTTTTCAACACTAACACAAGTGCGAAAAGTGGTTTTTCATCACTAACACAAGTGCGAAAAGTGGTTTTTCAACAATAACACAAGTGCGAAAAGTGTTTTTTCCACACTAATACAAGTGCAAAAGTGGTTTCCTGCACCAACACAAGTGCGAAAAGTGTTTTTTCAACACTAACACAAGTGCGAAAAGTGGTTTTTCAACACTAACACAAGTGCCAAAAGTGGTTTTTCAACACTAACACAAGTGCGAAAAGTGGTTTTTCAACACTATCACAAGTGCAAAAAGTGGTTTTTCAACACTAACACAAGTGCGAAAAGTGGTTTTTCAACACTATCACAAGTGCAAAAAGTGGTTTTTCCACACTAATACAAGTGCAAATGTGGTTTCCTGCACCAACACAAGTGCGAAAAGTGGTTTTTCAACACTAACAGAAGTGCGAAAAGTGGTTTTTCAACACTATCACAAGTGCGAAAAGTGGTTTTTCAACACTAACACAAGTGCAAAAAGTGGTTTTTCAACACTAATACAAGTGCAAATGTGGTTTCCTGCACCAACACAAGTGCGAAAAGTGGTTTTTCAACACTAACACAAGTGCGAAAAGTGGTTTTTCAACACTAACACAAGTGCGAAAAGTGGTTTTTCAACACTAACACAAGTGCGAAAAGTGATTTTTCCACACTAATACAATTGCAAAAGTGGTTTCCTGCACCAACACAAGTGCGAAAAGTGGTTTTTCAACACTAACACAAGTGCGAAAAGTGGTTTTTCAACACTAACACAAGTGCGAAAAGTGTTTTTTCCACACTAATACAAGTGCAAAAGTGGCTCCTGCACCAACAGAAATGCGAAAAGTGGTTTTTCAACACTAACACAAGTGCGAAATGTGGTTTTTCAACACTAACACAAGTGCGAAAAGTGTTTTTTCCACACTAATACAAGTGCAAAAGTGGTTTCCTGCACCAACACAAGTGCGAAAAGTGGTTTTTCAACACTAACACAAGTGCGAAAAGTGGTTTTTCAACACTAACACAAGTGCGAAAAGTGTTTTTTCCACACTAATACAAGTGCAAAAGTGGTTTCCTGCACCAACACAAGTGCAAAAAGTGGTTTTTCAACACTAACACAAGTGCGAAAAGTGATTTTTCAACACTAACACAAGTGCGAAAAGTGTTTTTTCCACACTAATACAAGTGCAAAAGTGGTTTCCTGCACCAACACAAGTGCGAAAAGTGATTTTTCAACACTAACACAAGTGCAAAAAGTGGTTTTCAACACTAACACAAGTGCGAAAAGTGGTTTTTCAACACTAACACAAGTGCGAAAAGTGTTTTTTCCACACTAGTACAAGTGCAAAAGTGGTTTCCTGCACCAACACAAGTGCGAAAAGTGGTTTTTCAACACTAACACAAGTGCGAAAAGTGGTTTTTCATCACTAACACAAGTGCGAAAAGTGGTTTTTCAACAATAACACAAGTGCGAAAAGTGTTTTTTCCACACTAATACAAGTGCAAAAGTGGTTTCCTGCACCAACACAAGTGCGAAAAGTGGTTTTTCAACACTAACACAAGTGCGAAAAGTGGTTTTTCAACACTAACACAAGTGCGAAAAGTGGTTTTTCAACACTAACACAAGTGCAAAAAGTGTTTTTTCCATACTAATACAAGTGCAAAAGTGGTTTCCTGCACCAACACAAGTGCGAAAAGTGGTTTTTCAACACGAACACAAGTGCAAAAAGTGTTTTTTCAACACTAACACAAGAGCGAAAAGTGATTTTTCAACACTAACACAAGTGCGAAAAGTGTTTTTTCCACAGTAATACAACTGCAAAAGTGGTTTCCTGCACTAACACAATTGCGAAAAGTGGTTTTTCAACACTAACACAAGTGCGAAAGTGGTTTTTCAACACCAACACAAGTGCGAAAAGTGGTTTTTCAACACCAACACAAGTGCGAAAAGTGGTTTTTCCACACTAACGCAAGTGCAAAAAGTGTTTTTTCCACACTAATACAAGTGCAAAAGTGGTTTCCTGCACCAACACAAGTGCGAAAAGTGGTTTTTCAACACTAACACAAGTGCGAAAGTGGTTTTTCAACACCAACACAAGTGCGAAAAGTGGTTTTTCAACACTATCACAAGTGCAAAAAGTGTTTTTTCCACACAATTCACAAGTTTTTTCACAAATTCCACAAGTTTTCACCTGTTTGTTTGTTTGTTACTTGCAAAATTGAAGATTTTTCAAGTATGTTGGTTGGTCTTGTGCGTTATTCTGTCTGTTTGTCTGTCTGTCAATTGCCTACAGGTCACAATTTTAAACCGATCTTCACGAAACTTCCCCAGATGGTAGAGTTGGTCATACGGAAGAAGCCTATTGATTTTGAGGTCAAAGGTCATCTTGAGGTCAAATTTCTAAAATTGTCATTTTTCATCCAATTGACCTGAAAATTAAACAGCAATTGCATAGTACCTCACTGAATTGGGAAACCAACTATTTTAAGGTCAAAGGTCAAATCAAAGTCAAACTTCTAAAATCAATTTTCATTTGAAAATCATCAATTTTTATCCTATCAAATTGAAAATTAAACAGAAATTACATAGTGCATCACTGAATTGCAAAAGCAACTATTTTAAGGTAAAAAGGTCAAAGGTCAATGCAAGGTCAAACTTCTAAAATCAATTTTCATTTGAAAATCATCAATTTTTATCCTATCAAATTGAAAATTAAACAGAAATTACATAGTGCATCACTGAATTGTAAAAGCAACTATTTTAAGGTAAAAAGGTCAAAGGTCAACGCAAGGTCAAACTTCTAAAATCAATTTTCATTTGAAAATCATCAATTTTTATTCTATTAACTTGAAATTAAACAGCAATTACATAGTTCGTAATTGAATTGGGAACCCAACTATTTTTGAGGTCAAAGGTCAAAGTACAACTCAAGGTCAAACTTCTAATATCAATTTTCATCTGAAAAATCATCAATTTTAATCTGATTGACCCGATCTATGATCAAGATGGTCAATTTTAATCTTAATGAAATGGACAATTTGATGTAACTATGGCAACTTTTTTTGGGGGGTGGAGGTGGATTTTGCAAGTAGTGCTCTGCATGGCATCTTCCTGTTTGTTTGTTTGTGAGCATGATATTTCTGGTTATCTCCCTTTGTAAATTGCTATTTAAACATGCGACTAGCTGTGCTCGTACAATGATGTTTTTTCAGCGTTTAAGGGTTACGCGTGTGTTAGCAAGACTTTCCCAAAACGCCTTTCATATATTTGTCCCTTAGTGTTTATCTAAAACCGAGTACAAAACGTCCCTCAGACCTTTCATTGTGTAATAGGTCATCTTGTTTGTCATTTAAATTTTGTTTATTATTTTCACGTCATTTTGTTTCTTTTTCTGAAAGAAGAACATCAAATATGACCAGACTTTCTTCTCGATATTCAATAGAAATCGTGAGCAAGCTTTAATACCACACCTTACTACTGGCATCAGAGATTAAGTTGGGATTCTGTACCAGCAATGTTATAACTGATTGTCATTTGTGTCATGCGTATTGATTATGCAAAATGTTAGATATTTCATGTCATGGCAAGAAGGAAATCACAAAACAATATTTATCCATGCCAAACAAACAACTTTCCATCTTTGACAACAAGCAGATATGAAAAGAATCCATCCTAAATTGATTTTCTCGACTATGTATACAAAAACTAGAGGTTCCAGGGAACCTGAACAAAACTGGTCTATGGTTAGAATATGCATAATAGAACCACAAACTATATAGTTTATATGTGCTAAAAATATATGACAAAAATTGATTTTTCAATATGGCCGTCCTGCCGCGCCCATTTTTGGGCGTGTAACGCCCAAATGCAATCCCAAATTAGTTTATGTCTTAAAGATGCTGCATAACAAGTTTCATCAAATTTCATCAATATTTGTGTCTTTCAGAGCGTAGACGTCAAATTGTTTACAGACGACAGACAGACAGACAGACAGACGGACGACGGACACTGGGTGTCGACAAAAACTCAGCTGGACATAGTCCAGTTGAGTTTTTTAAAAGTACAACTACAAAACCACACCACCACAACCACCACCCTGAAAAATTTGGTTGGTATGCGGCAAATGTCAATTATATTGTCCAACCGACAGCACAAATACGTTTAATTACAGCTAGAACAGCGCTCGGTAGAACACATAGCTCGGATCTGGATCTGGACCTGAACAAAAATCGAATCGGCTTGTTCTGGACACCTACCCAACTCATTGACCTAGTTTTGTCACAACTCGTCAATAACTTTATGGTATATCGTGCTATTTATCGTTTTACACTCAATGGTGTCGATTAATTTACAAAATTTAAAACATCTCTTATGCAGAGCAGGTTTGGATCTTCATGAAAATCAAATCGATTCCTCTCTGTCACACATCCTGTTCGTCCGAATCGTCCATAACTTTTTGAGATATTGTGCTACATATTATTATTGGCCCGAACTCAAAATGGTGAAGAATCACTTGTAAATTCTAGTATCCAGATCTGGATCTTCACCAAAATCTAATGAATTTGTCCTCACATACCAAACCTTTCGACCAAATTTCGTACGAATCCGTCCACAACTCTTTGAGATATCCTGCTCACAGACAGACAGGGGTGAAAACATAACCTCCGTCCATCCACTTTAGGTGGTGGAGGTAATAACAATATGGTCATAATGATACAATTTTATACTGAAATTCAATCAAAAATCAAGTTGATATTAAACCCTAAGATTTGAGTGAGTGAAATCCTCATTAATCTACTTCCTATACAAGTACATACACCACACTTCAAACAGGCAAACGTGTTCTCACCCTGATAACATTCAGTTTGGGTAGGAGAGTGCAGTCTGCCAGTGTGAGATGGTTTCCATCTAGAAACGAACGTTTTGATGGACCTTCACCAGGTTCTCCGGGCAGTGGACTCGTCAGGTACAAATCAAGGATCTCCAAGGTATGCATGAGTGCCCGCTGCTGTGCTATAGCCATAGAACCGGAAAGAAAACACAAAACCAAAATGGACAATGTGAAAATGAATGTTTGACTGAAATTATCATCTCTGAAAAAATTCTCTGAAAACAGATGTGTTTCTGGGTCACTGGTCATCATCAGTGTAGAGTTTATTTACCAGAAATTGAGCTACTAACCTGTCCCTCTTAAGATTATATCTATAGATGACACATTAAATGTTGAGAGCATTGACTCTGTGCCACACCAACACTTGACTCCAAACATCATGACCAGTGGGACATCTGCCACCCGTCCATCCTGTTTGCGCATCAATTATATAGTTAAGCGGCTTTCTGAATTTCAAGCGGGAAAGCAGATATTAAAGATAAAGTGCACTTTTGGCTTAGTTGCTGTCAGTTAAAGACACAGAGACATCCATTGCACATAATCTACATAAAAGTGGCTTTTGCTTGAATTATTCAATAAATAAATCAATTAATTGAAGAATGCGTGAGCAGTACTCGTACTCTTTAAAAACTGTGTGTACAATCCAAGTCCCACTCTCCCTCCCCCCAAACTCCTTTCTCCCGGCTGAGGTACGCACAACTCGCACAGTCCCAGGTCCACCACTCTCCCAGCCGAGGGAGCGAAGCTCGACTGGCCAATTTGTATTTACGGATATTTTCATTTATGGAGTTTTGTGATTTTTTCTCCTGGAATTGTGTTTTGGAGTTACATCAGTATGTGAAATTTATACTTTCTAGCCCATCTAGAAGGCACTAAACATTTATATCAGTGAGTGAGTGGTTATGTCATGGAGCTTTATCTATAAGATACACATCTATAAATGGATTGAGGTGTTTGCTGGAATGTTTGTACCAGCATTGCTCGCCAGGCTGGTGTTCCGAATGTATGCCGAAAATCTTGAGAAGATGTCACGACCTGCAGAGTTTGATCCTGGGTACTGCACCGCCAGCTTGGGATACCTTGAAGGAAAACAGGGTTGTGAAAGGCAGAGACATGTGCAGTTAATTTGAGTGTTTTTGAAAATGCTAAATAAAAACGAAAGGTAATTTTTTTTATAGCAGGGCTGTTTGGGGGGTGGGGGGGGGGGAAATATAGATATGATAAATAAATAAACTAAAACAATTAAAATATAATAGATATTTAAAATAGGAGAGAACAGAAAGGAGAAATGTGAAGGGGAGAGAGAGAGAGAGAGAGAGAGAGAGAGAGAGAGAGAGAGAGAGAGAGAGAGAGAGAGAGAGAGAGGAAAATGAGGAGGAAAGATATATATAAAATAAAAGTGGAAAAACAGAGTGGGGAAAAAGATTTTTCACGACAGCGGATCTAACTTTCCACCATCAACTTTTCCATCCTCACCAAAGAATCATGCACTTAAATCTATCTGGAAATGGGAGAATGCCATCAAACAGGGGACGAAGGCACTCCAGTGGTAGTGTGGCGACAATATTCAATATCTACCCGACATAATCAAGGATACCCATCACATCAACCTGGACTTATTCAATATCTTCCCAACATAATCAAGGATACCCATCACATCAACCTGGACTTATTCAATCTCTTCCCAACATAATAAAGGATACCCATCACATAAACCTGGACTTACTCAATCTCTTCCCCACATAATCAAGGATACCCATCACGTAAACCTGGACTTATTCAATATCTTCCCAACATAATCAAGGATACCCATCATGTAAACCTGGACTTATTCAATATCTTCCCAACATAATCAAGGATACCCATCACATCAACCTGGACTTATTCAATCTCTTCCCAACATAATAAAGGATACCCATCACATAAACCTGGACTTACTCAATCTCTTCCCCACATAATCAAGGATACCCATCACGTAAACCTGGACTTATTCAATATATACGCGACATAATCAAGGATACCCATCACATAAACCTGGACTTACTCAATCTCTTCCCCACATAATCAAGGATACCCATCACGTAAACCTGGACTTATTCAATATATACCCGACATAATCAAGGAAACCCATCACATAAACCTGGACTTACTCAATCTCTTCCCCACATAATCAAGGATACCCATCACGCACCCAGGATCTTATTCAATCTCTTCCCAACATCATCAAGGATACCCATCATGTAAACCTGGACTTATTCAATATCTACCCGACATAATCAAGGATACCCATCACGTAATCCTGGACTTATTCAATCTCTTCCCCACATAATCAAGGATACCCATCATGTAAACCTGGACTTATTCAAATCTACCCGACATAATCAAGGATACCCATCACGTAAACCTGGACTTATTCAATATCTACCCGACATAATCAAGGATACCCATCACATAAACCTGGACTTACTCAATCTCTTCCCCACATAATCAAGGATACCCATCACGCACCCAGGATCTTATTCAATCTCTTCCCAACATCATCAAGGATACCCATCACGCACCCAGGATCTTATTCAATCTCTTCCCAACATCATCAAGGATACTCATCACGCACCCAGGCTCTGATTCAATCCTCTACCCTACATAATGAAGGATACCCATCACGTAAACCTGGACTTATTCAATCTCTACCCTACATAATCAAGGATACCAATCACGTACCCAGGATCTTATTCAATCTCTACCCTACATAATGAAGGATACCCATCACGTACCCAGGATCTTATTCAATCTCTACCCTACATAATCAAGGATACCCATCATGCACCCAGGATCTTATTCAATCGCTTCCCTACATCATGAAGGATACCCATCACGTCCCCAGGATCTTATTCAATCTTTACCCTACATAATCAAGGATACCCATCACGCACCCAGGATCTTATTCAATCTCTACCTTACATAATGAAGGATACACATCACGTACCCAGGATCTTATTCAATCTCTTCCCTACATAATCAAGGATACCCATCATGCACCCAGGATCTTATTCAATCTCTACCCTACATAATGAAGGATACCCATCATGTACCCAGGATCTTATTCAATCTCTACCCTACATAATGAAGGATACCCATCACGTACCCAGGATCTTATTCAATCTCTACCCTACATAATCAAGGATACCCATCATGCACCCAGGATCTTATTCAATCGCTTCCCTACATCATGAAGGATACCCACCACGTCCCCAGGATCTTATTCAATCTTTACCCTACATAATCAAGGATACCCATCACGCACCCAGGATCTTATTCAATCTCTACCCTACATAATGAAGGATACACATCACGTACCCAGGATCTTATTCAATCTCTTCCCTACATAATCAAGGATACCCATCATGCACCCAGGATCTTATTCAATCTCTACCCTACATAATGAAGGATACCCATCATGTACCCAGGATCTTATTCAATCTCTCCCCTACATAATGAAGGATACCCATCACGTACCCAGGATCTTATTCAATCTCTGCCCTACATAATCAAGGATACCCATCACGCACCCAGGATCTAATTCAATCGCTTCCATACATCATGAAGGATACCCATCACGTACCCAGGATCTTATTCAATCTCTACCCTACATAATGAAGGACACCCATCACGTAAACCTGGACCTATACAATCCTTACCCTACATAATCAAGGATACCCATCACGCACCCAGGATCTTATTCAATCTCTACCCAACATATTCAAGGATACCCACCATGCACCCAGGATCTTATTCAATATGTAACCTCCATATTGCTTTCATTGCAAAAATAAATTTTGAGTGCTTTATCATTCAGAAACCGTTGTGGCCTGTTTCAAGTTCCATTGCATTGCTGCACGGACCGAACAGCAAGAAAAAGGCAAGCCACAAAGTATACCAAAACAACAACCACAAAGGTTTATCTCTCGAGTTCTTTAAAAGTGAAATTCAAGTGGGAAATTGGTGAATTAAATTCAAATATTTATCAAGCCACAGAGCTCACAAAATGTGTTCACAGCTAGAACCAACATGGCAGAGTTCCGAACATGAGGTTTGATTCGATGTTGGGCATTTTGGGTTTTTTAAAAATCGGTATCTATATATAATGAAAGCAGATCGCACAAAAAGATGAAAAAAATGTTTATTAAATAAATTTAATTAAAGAATACCAAATGCGCCCAACCAGTTCCACCAGGCATGAAAAAAGGCCTGCAACAAAATGGCGGCTTAAGACTCCTGCGAGGTGACAGTAGACTGACCAAGATGGCGCACCGCAATCCTGGTAAGGATTTCTTTTGTATTTTGATGATGATCATCTCGCTGATTATCTTCAAAAGGTGTGTTTGAATTCACCCATACATCCGGTATTCATTCCAGCACTCCCGTGGAGGTCCGTTCATATGCTTGCAAAGCTTGGGGCCGCTAGGTTTCATGGTTTTGGAGTTATGGAGGAGACACACTGATACACATGCACACTTTATCTTTTATTATTATAGAGATGGTTGGGAGACAGTGGCCATAATTATATAATAATATGATCCCTGACAAAAGGAACTTCATTGCAGGAGAAGGCCATCAGCACTTGCACAAGGGTTGCCAACCGATGGCTGTTTGTCCATGCTATATCCTTTTTAAATGCTGAGCATCAAGCAAGTAAGCAACAAGTAGCATTTTCAAATCCATTGGTAAACTAGAACGCCACTCAGTAGAGCGCATATTCCCGCCGTGGGTTTCGTTGGAATAATACTGTTGTGGTTTTTAGAACCCTCCACTTTGTAAATATTGTAATATCCCTTATAAATAATCCCCTGTAAATATTCCCATTTTTGTGTAAAGGTCAGAGGTCGCACCCTAGCTCGGTCATATTGCAACACGTAGGACACCATAGGCTTCTTCTTTAGTTATCTCATTAGTGTGTGTTCTAGTTAAGGATCTGTTCCCAATAGTTGAATCTGCGTTGCATTAATCAAATAAGATAGGCCCATTTCGCTCATTATGCACTCTCTCTCTCTCTCCAAATTATCATGTGGCTGGGTTAGCAGCATTCGCTGCATTGAGCCGTCATCGCTGCCTCAGCGCTGGCTCCAAACGCCATTGAACACGAGGTCAGGCTTGGAGAAGAAAGGGGCGGAGCGGCAAGAACGAGGTGTGGCCACGTCAACTCACCACCAGGGCGTGGCAGGTAAGCCCCCACCAGCCAACCAGGGCTGAGGTGAGCTCGTTAGTGGGCGTAGCCCTATGAAGGTGGCTTGATTTCAACATGCGATCATATAAGCACGAGCGCCAAGCCCTTTGACGGACTGCGCGAGGGGAGGTCATTGTGAACGAACTGCGCGGGGAGCGCTCAATTGATTGTCACTGCATTGAGCGATCTGCGCGAGGGTACCCTCTGAGATGAACGTTGGGCGAGAGAGAGTTGGCCCGAAGATTATGTACGCAGCATCCCAGTCCCTCGCATAATTATAAGGTCCGGTCGTGCGCCAACGACATGCGAAGCTGCCTGCCATTCTTTGCGGCGGATCCGGAGCCTGGACCGGACCCCATCACCTGGACCTTTCATCCCTGCTATTCCCCATTCGTGTAAGTGTGTTTGTACTGTCCTGGGCATGTGATAAAATAAGAGTGTTTAAGGATTGCCCTGTGTATCTGCTTCTTCCTCTTCCTGTACAGTCTTACCTTTCGTTTCTTCCTTGGTTTTGGTTTTGTACATAATTAATAAACCTGTGTTCTTCCTTCTTATTCTTTTGGGTTTCCTCTCATCCGGTCGCTTTAGTGATTTCTCCATTGATATACGTGGCACGATTTGGCCAATGCTCAGGAACGGGTTTGTTTTATTGCTAACGGCTCGAGCCTCGGATTGCTAAACCGCTCGGCAATCTTCCATCTTGTCCGTGGCTCGAGCAGAAGTATCGCCCTGCTTTGCAGAGAGTTTGGCAAAGGTATCTGGGAACCCGTTGACCAGTCACCCTGGTCAACCTCAACCCCGCAAAGGAGCGCGATATCTTCTAGGACTCGGATGGCCAGCTTAAAAGACGAGGGGATTAAACATCCCTCGGTAAGGGGAGCGCCGTAATCCGAGATCCGCAACAATTGGTGTCGGGGAGTGGGATTGGACCCGAACTACAGTTTTTAATTCATCTAAAAAATTTGGTCGAAAAAATTAGGAGAGGCCAAAATTATTTTTAAAACCCAAATTAAGGTCGTGCCATGGATAATCAAGGCGATTGGATGCCGGTAGGGGAGAATGAGGAGGTAGAATCGACCCAGGACCCCAGGGAAGAGGTGGGAGTAATGCAGGAGGAAAGCAAAGAAGGTGCGGTAGCGGGGGTTGCAGGTGCACAAGATGGCGGCGCCTCACACGTGGCAACAAGGGCCGCGCCCGCTGCACAAATCGGGGGGATGAATGTGCAGGACCTCATGGCGCAGATTCATGCAGCCATACAAATGGGGAATATGGGATTGAGAAATGAATTGAGGAATGATATGGCAGACCAAATTGGCAGACTAAAAAATGATTTGGGAAGCAAATTGGGGGGATTAGGAAGCAAATTGGGGGGATTAGGAAGCAGATTGGGGGGATTAGGAAACTAAATTGAGGGGTTTGGAAACAGAATGAGTGACCGCATACAAAAATGTGGGGAGAACCGAGACCACATGGCAGGCGGGAGAGGCGCATCGGTACGCAGCGAGGTAACGCGACTCGAGGAGCGCGGGGTTGAGCGAGGCAGAGCAGAGCGCAGTTAAAATGACCGGGATAGAGATCGCGACCTGGGGTATGGGGAAGCCGGCGACCGCCGAAGTAGAAAAAATTGTAAGCGCGCCAGCGGTTGTCGGGCTTCACAAGGAAAAATAATTAATTCAAATTGGAAAAGAAATAGTGGAAATTGGGTTAGAAAAGACGCCGGACGTAGAAAAGCACTCGCGACAGGGAGAAATGGAATGTGCCCAAGGTCCATGTTCGCATCATGATGCCGTGCTTATTAACCCCAATGAAAGTTTGCAGGTGGTGGAGGAACAAAGAAGAGGAAGCACCCAGGTGAGTCGGGTTGTGTTTGGTGCAAAAAGAATTTTCGCGTGCTTGGGGTGCAGGCGTAACCCGGGAGCTCGTAAAAGGTCCGTGGTGCGCGTTATGAATGGCAATGGCGCGCGTGTGCGAACGGCGCCGAAGCGCAAGTGTGATACCGAGTGCGAGGGAGAATGCACGGCAGAGTGTGATAGTGGGAGTGATTGTGATACAGAGGGTGAGTTGGTTGTGGCGGGTGTGCGAGAACGCACACCTGAGTTGGTTGTGGCGCATGTGCGGGAGGGCACATCAGAGCGCGTGAGTGGGTATGTGCAAGAGTAAGAGTGCACACCGTGAGTGTGGTAAGAGTGCACACCCACGAGTGAGTGGTAAGAGTGCACACCCACGAGTGAGTGGTAAGAGTGCACACCCACGAGTGTTACGGAGGACGTAATGGAGGAGAGGTGTGGAATGGAGTCTGTGAGCGGAATGAGTGTGCCTGGGTGGTGTGCACGGAGAGAGAGGGCGGTGACGAAATGTACGGAGTGTATGGAGACACCTGGATGTGTGAGTGTAAAAGGGGTCGCGTATGCATGTGAGCATGCAAGTCAAGCATCGACGTTGACCGGGACAGCGTTTAGGCCGACGTATAGCCGACGCGAGCCCTCGGTGCGCGGTGTTCGTTGTGTACTGGGGGAACCGGCGAGGGTCGTAATCACGGCGGTTTCAAAAGAACCGCCGTGCGCGATCCGCGCCGGGCCCCGCCCTGCACGGTCGGTTCCGCGCTTTGCCAGGCAAAGCGGGCGGCCCAATTTGAGGGGAGGTAGGAGGGGCCGGCGCGACGCCCCCTTGTGGTGGTGGCGCTCCACCCGGGGAAGGCTGGGCCATCGCGCGTGGCAGCACAAAGCCTTGCACCGGGATGGTGCCTTGAGCCTTGGCCCGACGAAACCTCCTCCCCTGAATCGAATGCCGGACGGACTCAAACTACAGTAGACCCAAACCACCCGCATGCATTGCTCAGCTTTGCGAAGCCGAGCTGTAAAGAATGCATGGACATACCGAGGAGGCTCAGATATAGCGGACTGTGATGATGATGGTGTTATTGTTTGGAATTGATAGGGAATTGGCTTGAAATTACTAGTGATTCGAAATTCGGAATAGTGATGGTTGGAAATTGATACCCAGTGTCGGGGGGTGATATCCCTACCATCCCTCACACGCCTGGGGCAAAGGAGCTATAGTTTTATGGGGATTGGCTGTGTAAACTAGCCCGGGAGGGTTAGGTTAATGATTCGGGAAATAGCTGACAATAGGTAACTGTAGCTTTAAGTAGCGACATTTATACCTGTAGTGGGGACGCAGAATAGCTTAGTTTGGATGATAACGATGAGGGAGTGATTAGTATAAGGGAAGATGGGGAGCACGAGTTTCAGAAGGGAGTAGTCAGCTTAGATGATGCTGTGTGTTTGTGGTGAGGGTGATGAAGTGAGGCAATGCTCGTGAGAGATGTGTGTCATTGCTTGGATTGAGTGAATGTGCCTGGAGGAAAGGAGGGTGCAAGTGCCACCAGGTGTGTGGGCACAAGGTGTGCAAGTGAAAGTGCAGGTGTATGGAGAATGGTTGTATGGAATAGATGGTATGGAATAAATGGAGTATGGAATCGCTGGTGTGGAGTGAGTAGTGTGGAATATGTGGAGTGGAGTGCATGGTGTGGAAGAGTGGATGTGGGAAGATGGACCCCTTCACGAATACCCGGGCAGGGTAGTTTAAAAGTAGGTAGAGGGAGTAGGTAAATTGTGGTTGGATATTGACATCTGTGGTGCGAGAGAAGCAGAGTACTGCTTTGAGGGGTGCATTAGTGGAGTAAATTGGCTGGGCATGTGGCCTGTTAGTACGTATGGTTAAATGGGCACTCCACCACTGTTAGTCTGTCGGCCAGGTGAGGCTGCAGGTAGGCTCTGGGAGCCAGTAGAGTTCAATGGGGCCTGAGGATCCGGAGGACGGACCCGGGTAGCCCGACGCCAGAGAGGGCGGTAGTGGGGTGAGAGTGCCAGAGGGCCTTCCCCATGTAGGTTAGGGTAAGGAGCAGGTAAGCTCGGGAGACAACTACAGTGGCGGAGGTGTGCAGGTGAGCAGACCTGCTGGGAGCGCCACACGACCCAGCCCTGAAATTGTGTGAGGGCACAGGGAGTAGGATCGGGGGAGTGAGACCCCAAATTGGTGAGCACCACAGTTTGGTCAATGGGAGTTCGGTTCTTAGAACCACATCGTGTAAAATGGCCAATGGTTTTGCAGGGAACGTACCCGGCTAGAGTAAAAGTTTTAAAGTCATTTAGAAGGTAGTTAGGATTGGAAGTCTATTGGCACCATCTGCATCCACTCACCAGGGTGACAGGACTCCCCACCACCGGTTTGTGCAAATGTCTGGTATGTAAGACGCATCATGACGTGGGTGTGACATTGCTCATTGTTCCATCTCTTCCTCCTTATGAGAGATTGATGGTAAATTTGGAATAGAGGGATTAATGAGAAATTGGGATTGATGACGAATTTGGTATAGAGGGGAGATATGGGGAAGACAAGACGTAGCGACGAATTTGTAAATTGTGTAAATACGGGGTAAGGGCAAGGGTAGATTAGGTGACAGGGGGGGAACGTATGGTAGGGACGAGCTTTCTCGGCTCGCTCTCCTGCGCACCTCACCTCTGCATTACCTTGTGTTGATGTGTGCTCTTGCGCCCTTGCACCCCGCTAACCCTGCTCTGTCGTCTTTCCTCACTCATGGACCGTGGTCTTTGTGTGCAGAGGGGAAAGTGTGCAGGTGTCGCAGTTGTGTGCCCGCGCCCTCACTGCTGCCTGCCTGGACCGGTACCACACGTATGGACCGCACGTTGTTGTGGCCAAGCACCACCATATGGACCACAGGTCTGTGGCCAAGTACCACATTCATGGACCCCACATTTTGGGGCCTGGCACCTCTGCTGGGGACAGGCTATTGTGGCCAGGGAGAGCTTGCTTGCGGACCACGGTAAAGGTGGCACCTAAGCCATGCAGGTGGACCACCTTAGTTGGCCCCTGCTGGCCATAATTAAAGAAATGGACATGTTTTGTGCCTTCTTTTTAGTACCAACTAGGCAGCAAGCAAGAAGTCGTCCAGGAACATCGGCCCAGCAGCCAAAAACATCGGCCCAGCAGAGAAGATGTCGCACGTCATCTGCTGATTATTATTTGAACTGTGATGACTGTGCACCGGATGGTGCTTTTTGGCATTTTGGTGCTTTGGTGTTTTTGGTGCTTATTGGTGCTGGTGGTATCGGTGCAGTGCAGTGTATGCCTTTCCTCTTCTCAAAAGATCTTCTTTTTGTTTCCAAAAACACAGGTCCTGGGTTCGCGTGTAAATACCAACTAGTGTCTTTGTAAATAATGCTCCCCACCGTCAATGTGTAGTTTGAAAATTAATTCCGTGATTCTGTTATTCTGTGGGCATGAGTCTGATAGACAGAATGCAATGCAGCAGGCGGGACATACTTAGTTGTTTTTAAAAATGTCGCACTCAGGGTGAAGTTAATAGTAGAGGGTTACCACACCTGAGTGTCACACTAAGTTAAAGTTCTGTCGGGCCGGGACGGCCCTGGAGGTAATGAGGGTGCAGTGTTGTGGTTTTTAGAACCCTCCACTTTGTAAATATTGTAATATCCCTTATAAATAATCCCCTGTAAATATTCCCATTTTTGTGTAAAGGTCAAAGGTCGCACCCTAGTTAGGTCATATTGCAACACGAAGGACACCATAGGCTTCTTCTTTAGTTATCTCATTAGTATGTGTTCTAGTTAAGGATCTGTTCCCAATAGTTGAATCTGCATTGCATTAATCAAATAAGATAGGCCCCATTTCGCTCATTATGCACTCTCTCTCTCTCTCTCTCCAAATTATCACGTGGCTGGGTTAGCAGCGTTCGCTGCATTGAGCCGTCATCGCTGCCTTAGCGCTGGCTCCAAACGCCATTGAACATGAGGTCAGGCTTGGAGAAGAAGGGGGCGGAGCGGCAAGAACGAGGTGTGGCCACGTCAACTCACCACCAGGGTGTGGCCGGTAAGCCCCCACCAGCCAACCAGGGCTGAGGTGAGCTCGTTAGTGGGCGTAGCCCTATGAGGGCAGCTTGATTTCAACGCACGATCATATAAGTGCGAGCGCCAAGCCCTTTGATGGACTGCGCGAGGGGAGGTAATTGTGAACTAACTGCGTGGGGAGCACTCGATTGATTGTCACTGCATTGAGCGATCTGCGCGAGGGTACCCTCTGAGATGAACGTTGGGCGAGAGAGAGTTGGCACGAAGATTATGTACGTGGCGTCCCAGTCCCTCGCATAATTATAAGGTCCAGTCGCGCGCCAACGACACGCGAAGCTGCCTGCCATTCTTTGCAGCGGATCCGAAGCCTGGACCGGACCCCATCGCCTGGAACTTTCATCCCTGCTATTCCCCATTCGTGTAAGTGTGTTTGTACTGTACTGGGCGTGTGATAAAATAAGAGTGTTTAAGGATTGCCCTGTGTATCTGCTTCTTCCTCTTCCTGTACAGTCTTACCTTTTGTTTCTTCCTTGGTTTTGTACATAATTCATAAACCTGTGTTCTTCCTTCTTATTCTTTTGGGTTTCCTCTCATCCAGTCGCTTTAGTGATTTCTCCATTGATATACATGGCACGATTTGGCCAACGCTCAGGATCGGGTTAATTTTATTGCTAACGGCTCGAGCTTCGGATTGCTAAACCACTCGGCAATCTTCCATCTTGTCCGTGGCTCGAGCAGAAGTATCGCCCTGCTTTGCGAAGAGGTTGGCAAAGGTATCTGGGAACCCGTTGACCAGTCACCCTTATCAACCTCAACCCCGCAAAGGAGCGCGATATCTTCTAGGACTCGGACGGCCAGCTTAATAGACGAGGGGATTAAACCCCCCTCGGTAAGGGGAGCCCCGTAATCCGAGATCCGCAACAATACGTTTTGTCTAACATCCCCTCTCCCCAAAACAATAAATGAAAAAGAAAGTAAGCCCTAATGGTCAGAGAATTTGTTTTGATATATCTCGGGATTAGAGGAGAAAAACATCATTTAAGAATAAGAATAAAAGCTTTAATGCAGTAAAACAGAAAAAAATCTTTCCCAAAAAAATTCCTGGATCCGGAATAATATCCTGAGCTTCACCAAAAACTAATCAATTCTTCCTTATCCCAAGGGCAATCATCCCACCAACTTTCATCCAAATCCGTTCAGAACTTTTCCAGATATCTTGTTCACAAACACACAAACACACACACACACGGACGGACAGGATCGAATGCGTTACTCCCTGGCAGGAGTAATAAACCCGAAAACCGCAGAGCCAGAACCAGAATGATTTCTTTGGCCTGGGAAGGCCATGCGAGGTTCCTTCTTCTTCAGCCTCTAACAACCCTGGGTGAATATGCGATCTTTTAAAAAAGAGTTGGAATTTTGCCAAATCTGTTTTATTCGTTTGTTAATATACCTCAGCCATTGACAAATCTGGAACTAAGTCTTTATAAGTTCATCAAATACTGACACCGTGAATGAAATTCGCTGAGATAAATGTTGATATCTCTTCTGAGGTTAAAAAAAACAGTTTTAAAGCATTATACGTATCAAACGATACATTTTATGAAACGGGGAAACCTAATACACACTTTGGTCGTTTTAAAATGACAGAATATGTCTTTATTAGAAAAGAAAAAAAAAGAACCTTGAAGACGACGCTGCTAACAAAATACACCGCTCTAATGCGTAACCACGAGTTTAAACGACATTTACAACAAATATGAAAACTATTTTCATATCACAATGTTAAATATAGAATATATAGAAGATAATGTTAAAAAAAAATGAGCCCTGTCTTCCAATGGTAAACAATCCTTCAAAAAATTCCTGGATCCGGAATAATATCCTGAGCTTCACCAAAAACTAATCAATTCTTTCTTATCCCAAGGGCAATCATCCCACCAACTTTCATCCAAATCAGTTCAGAACCTTTGCAGATATCTTGTTCACAAACACACGAACACACACACGCACACACACACACGGACACGGACACGATCGAATGCATTACTCCCTGGCGGGAGTAATAATAACATTGATATTACAATGAATAAATTCATGTTACATGTTGTGTAGTCTTTGTATCTCGACTTTGAAGTGTTATCATAACTAGGATGCTAAAGTTACGTATTGCTCAAATTACTTCATACGATGCCAGGCATGTATGACTGACTGCTGTCATATATTCTCGACATAACTGCTTCCATTGCATTGTTTATGAAAGTTGTTGCATTCTCCATAAGGGAATACACCATGGTAGCCAAACATTCAAGCAGGTATGTTACAGAGAGAGAGAGACAGAGACAGAGACAGAGACAAACAAACCTTGGAGGGCAAAGGATATCTTCAAGGAACTCTTCAATCTTGAGTGTGTCTGTTTTCACTCCACCATTGAAGGTCAGGAAAGGTGGCTGGGTACCAGGTGCTAAGTTGGCAAGATTAGCAGATTTTCTGGAAGAGTAATTAAAAAAACAGTTTTGAAATCTCTAGAGCAATTATTTATTTATTTTTTTGCTTTGTCCCCACACACATCCCTTCTTCCCTTGATGACAAATTTCAATGGGTAAAGCTCAAAACTGAATTGGTCGTTCAATAACAAAGTGGAACATTAAAGTTGAGATGTGCTCGTCATGTTCAGAAAATACACACATCCATGCTGTGAGACACACCATGCAGAAAAACACCTCACCACCACATAATTAAAAAACACCTCACCACCACGTAATTATAAATACCTCACCACCACGTAATTAAAAACACCTCACCACCACATAATTAAAAAACACCTCATCACCACGTAATTATAAATACCTCACCACCACGTAATTCAAAACACCTCACCACCACATAATTAAAAACACCTCACCATCACGTAATTAAAAACACCTCACCACCACATAATTATAAACACCTCACCACCACGTAATTCAAAACACCTCACCACCACGTAATTATAAATACCTCACCACCACATAATTAAAAACACCTCACCACCACGTAATTAAAAACACCTCACCACCACATAATTATAAACACCTCACCACCACGTAATTAAAAACACCTCACCACCACATAATTAAAAACACCTCACCACCACATAATTATAAACACCTCACCACCACATAATTATAAACACCTCACCACCACATAATTCAAAACACCTCACCACCACGTAATTATAAATACCTCACCACCACGTAATTCAAAACACCTCACCACCATGTGATTTAAAAACACCTCACCACCATGTGATTTAAAAACACCTCACCACCACGTGATTATAAACTCCTCACCACCACGTAATTATAAATACCTCACCACCACATAATTAAAAACACCTCACAACCATGTAATTATAAATACTTCACCACCACGTAATTCAAAACACCTCACCACCACATAATTAAAAACACTTCACCACCACATAATTAAAAACACCTCACCACCACATAATTAAAAACACCTCACCACCACATAATTAAAAACACCTCACCACCACATAATTAAAAACACCTCACCACCACATAATTATAAACACCTCACCACCACATAATTATAAACACCTCACCACCACATAATTCAAAACACCTCACCACCACGTAATTATAAATACCTCACCACCACGTAATTCAAAACACCTCACCACCATGTGATTTAAAAACACCTCACCACCACGTGATTATAAACACCTCACCACCACATAATTCAAAACGACTCACCACCTCGTAATTATAAATACCTCACCACCACGTAATTCAAAACACCTCACCACCATGTGATTTAAAAACACCTCACCACCATGTGATTTAATAACACCTCACCACCACGTCATTTAAAAACACCTCACCACCACACAATTCAAAATACCTCACCACCACATGATTCAAAACCACCACAACGTTATTAAAAACACTTCACAACCATGGAAACAAAAGTTTTAGGGAGTCGTTAAGTGAGAACACAGACACTGCCCAGATGTGTAGATATATAGACAAATGACTGTACCCGAGTTGCCGTTTTGTCATGGTTTAAACCAATCATAATTCAAACAATAATTCAAAATATTCAATATTCAAATGTATTTGTAATATACGTGATATCACATTTTATAAACAATTGAAGTTGAAAACTTAAGTTGAAAAAAAAGATTTTCCCCCAAAAAATAAAATAATAATTATAAAAAATAAAGCCAATCGGTCCTCGGCTTCCTTCTCAGCCTTCCTTCCACCAATCAGAGGGAAGCTTCTTGCCCCACCCTCTACCAATCGGCGGGCTTCATCCTGCCTCGTCTCCCTATTAGTGGTGTCTCGTCCAATAGCTGCCCTCTGGGCATGTCTATTGCCTGCTTGCTCAATGTTTTATCGCCATGTTGGCGCAATGCGTGGGCGCTTCCTGCCTGCACTTCCGGTGAGTTTTATTGTGGGGGGAATTGTATTAGTGTGTGTGCTGCTATTGGGCATACCTAGTGTCTGTTGGTGTAGTGCCATAAGGGACAATGGATAAATCACAAGGTCTCACACACAGGGGAATTAGCATAATCCCTACTCGAGTGAACACGAGGCCATCCTTGTATGACCACAAATGTACGAGCTTAATCCGACATCCGGGCTAGACAAGTCCTCTACTTATGTACATCAAAATGCTTGATCTTCTTCACAACAATCGGGAGCATGATATCGACACAGATCTACCTGATCTATATATTACTCTACCCCAAAATTCACAACAGTATTGTATTTTTAAAAGTCCATTCTCCTGCAGAAGAAAACACTTATGCCAAAACAAAAATACTGACAATAAACATAATAATACAGGATGAATTACATAAAATGACCACTCAACTGCCACACGCCACAGTGTGCAACAAAATTATGATGTCACTTAAAAATACACTCTTATGGTTTAGTTTTGGAAGAATAAAGTGCACTGTGCAGAATTATAGCTTATAAACAGGGAGGAACAACTGACAATAATCGCAAAGGTCTAACTAGAGTGGCCTCAAAATGAATATCGCTGGTTAGATTTCTACCTCCAGGGTGATGTCGTGGAAGTGGTTTGGGACTCAAGACCAATGACCGGAAAACAGGTTTACAAAGATCCAGACTTTATTAACTAGTTGTTCACTTCATTCAAATACTAATAACTACCGTTAACTCAATGGACCAGATAGCTCTATCCGCATAGTCCCTCTTTCTCAGCCGATGTTTCTCCGTAGCGCCGTACTCGTTGGTATTCGTTCGTTCGTCGGGCAGGGCTTCTGAGGACAAGTGCTCCTGAATCAAAGTCTGTTCTGGTTTATATCGGCACACTTGAGTTAATCCCTTCTCCGCTGAAAGGTTGCTCCGTCATCCCGCTCGCCTTACTGGCACCAACTCGCTCCCCTCCTGCTGTGAGTTATATTTGCCTTACAATAGGAGAGTGCTCTAGCCTGGGGCTGTGACCAGGTGAACAAGTCATTACTACTTTCGTGCAAATTCCTGACATTCATTTCAAGTCGTTGGTTCTTCCTCGTTACCAGTTCCAATCAATGAGTTACCAGTTCTAATCAATGAGTTACATTTCCACAATTCCCTCATCTTTTTGTTTTTGTTTATATTAACCATTAATCTAAACATCAATATAAGTAAACAATCAATCACTCCATGTAAACATCAATACAAGTATAAGTAAATAATCAATCACTACAAGTAAATATCAATACAAGTATTCAAACCATAACTTTGGTAATCCACTTCCCTTAGGCATACACCGTCCTCCTGCAAGAATCACAAAACATTTCGTTGGTCATTGACTCCTTCCATATTGTTCGATCTATTGCATTTGCATCACAAATATCTTTTCAAAACAACACTTCACCATCACCAAGATACAACAATTTCACTTCATCTTCAAGTTTTGTAAAGCATCTGCAACATCTGGCAAAAATGTTTGCCTCTACACAAATGTTGACTCTTTGTTTGAAAGGAAGGGCTGATCACTTGTGTTTGAATCCAGGTATGAAACATTTTCTCCTAATGTCTTCATAGCACCTGCACTACTTCGTGTAGGGTCTTGCTGTTGTAATAACTGCACGGAGTCATAGACTGACCCTGCTCTCCATGTAGCATTCTTGCCACTCTTGCTGTAGCATAGTAATTTCCTGAACAAGGCCTTTGCCCAGTTGTAGTCGACTTGCCTCCTCCCTCATTGTGAGTGGGCAGCAAGTATTGGTGTGACGTTGATTGGCCAGCAAGATGTGGAACAGGGATGCCGGATGCATCCACAATGATGTTGGGACCATGGTGTTCAGGTCATTCATGGTCCATACCAGGAGCAACCAGCAGAATCGCGCACAGCTGTTGTGACAAGGGCACAGCCGCTGGTTCCCCGGAAGTTGGTGAAGTAATAACATATGTCCCCGCATTTCACAGAGGTTGCAGGTAAAATGTCGTTGTCCTGCAACTTCTGATGTGATGAATGTTCGAAGCCTTCAAGCAAGAGTAAGTGATCGCCTTCCTTTCATATGTTGCAGTGTGATCCAGGCAAATGGTCACATAAATTTCCTTGGTGAAGGTAAGCATCCATCTCCAAGTTACATGGGAGAATGTCTTCATCATTCTTTGAGAAAGAGGGTGTATGCCGCGATTAACTTCATTTTAGCCACAAATTTTCTTTCTCGAACTTCTTCCCACTTCCGTTAGCACTCCCTTCAAAATGTGATCTCGTCTTATCCTTATGCTCAGTCACATCTGAATCTGCTTTCCACACACACTGAATCAGACAGGGTACATCTTACCATGAAATCAGCATAATCATGTATGTCTTCCGACAGTTTCACATTCAACAATTTGTTGTTTTTCCTTAAAACATTTAAAAGTTATATTCATTTATATGCGTCACACAAATAATATTCAATCAGGTATGTATTTCACTACTAAACTAAGAATAGCATCCACAAATGCTTTCAGGTTAATATAGTTCAAAAATTAACTCATGCAGGTATTTTAGCACTACTCTAAGAAAATAAATTGTATATGATTACAATCACAAACGGGAATATCTAATTCCCAACAACAATTTTCCCAAACCAACAAATTAAGCATAATGTATTATTACCATAATTCCTCTCCACTTTTTCTTTTCCCTTTTTTTTTTTTCTTTTCTAAAAGTGTGTCAGTCGTGGTGATATGAGTTCACTGGTCTTGTAATTGACACAACTCATAACATTGTCGTTATGCCATTATCTTAATTCTACTGTATTCATTTGCAACATCACTTGATTTAATCTTTTAATCTCAGTATTTATGTCGCCATAAAAGTCTACCTTTTCTGGTTCCACATTTCTTTCCTCATTTGTAACTTCATGCGTTATCATCGTGTTGTTGGTTACCTTATTCAAACACACCGTCACTAAGGCTTTCAAGCAAGCCACCACTAAAACAATTGCCAATATAACTACTAAACCCACAAACAAGTCTGCTACTCCTTGTATATATTCATACCTATGACATAATTATATGTCGATGACATTCAACATTATATACCAAACTAACAAGCTTCCTAAAAGGTAAATAAAGAAAATCCCTTAATATGTAACATAAATCAGATTATTTGTCTTACCCTGATCCCCCTATCTCCCGTGGTCGAACTAAATCCCCTAATCATGAGTGTAGTTGTGATACATTATCCCTCATGTTGCGCTAATATCAGTAGATAATGGTATGTCATGTAGGCAAATAAATGTCACTATCTTCCCTAATTCAAGTCGGAATATTAAATGTTGAAAATGTAATGTTTATCAATGCAAGAGGTGTTAAAATGTAATTCAAATGAATGTAAATCACGACTATCATTTATCCGCCACTGAATGTTCTGCTGGGCTGCTAGGTGCAGCCTCATTTTCTGTGGGATCGTCCATCTTAGCCCCATGTGTTTGCTTGCAATGAGAGGCATGAATCCAACTTTCTATTTTGGGTCCATATTTGTTCCTATTCTTATCAATCTCCTATGGTTTATCAATTTGTTCCAAGATACCACAACCAAAGGTTTTAACCAAAGCTCTACCAAACTATTTCCAATGTGAACAAAAATGCCAGTGAAACAATGATTCCAATAATTATCTTCAAGGGGTCAATAAATTTATTCTATAACCAGATCTAATTTTCCCATCCAATAGTTTGCCTTGCCACATGCCATATTATAACACTTTAATAAACCTTCGAAAAATGTTTCCCATCTCAACAAATTTCCTTTTTACAAATAGCCATGTGTAACTTACGTATTTAACTACAATATCCTCTCAATTTGTTTGGCCTAACTGGCCGCAAAAGTGGCTGCCAGCATGCAGTACCGTTTTTTATCTACCAAGGAAGTGCTCGTCCACACAAGACCTCTACCAAAATGTTGTTTGTAAAAACAAATCTGGGATTTCTGATTACATGGATGCACTCTCAGGACATTTTCAGGCTGCTGTTAACAATCCACTATGATAAATTAATTCCTTTACCCAGAATCAAATAATTAGTACAAATTGAGGATATTATCCCTATCACATTCATTTATAGATTCATTATGTTGGATCTAATTTTTCAATAATTTTCCACTGCTGCAAGGAAGAACAATAGCTCTCATAAGTCTTAGTAATATCGTACTTAATTTACCCAGCATCGAATAATTTATTTACTATCCTTTCTCATCTGTTAACCAGTGACTTTGTTTGAACTCCAGAACTCAAAACTCACAATAGTTCAAACCAGCAAAATTTTCTTTACTATTTTCCCATATCATCTATGCCTAATACACATCCATACATACAGCACAATTTATATGCTGATAAAATTCAAGTTTATATATATAAAAATCCATGAGCAGAGTACTCTGGGAAGTCAGTGTAAGACCTCTCCCAAATTTGGCTAATTGTGTACTCCCACATTTTTATGAAGCTCATATCCATAAATAGCTTTGATTCTCATATAAATTCTATCAAAATGGAATCTCAAGATTACTCCCAATTTTTACTATCAATGAATTTACTATCAATGAATGGCTGCTCATAACTCAGCAAATCAAATTTTTTTATATTCCATCTCCCTTGACAAAAATGATAATGTTCATGATCAAATTATATTTCTATTTTATTTTACGAATTCTCTCGATATGTGATCCCATCCACATGGAACTATCTATTTTCAGACAAGGCGCACTGTCGGTGTCAACAATCTTGTAAGATTGATACACAAAAACACACACACACATGCATTATGCATATTTGTTTGCGTTGGAACCATTATTTACAGATCAAGATGGGTGTCAATTTTATTTCAATTTCATAAAATTTGTCCATCAAATTTAAAATGCTAATACACAAATAGACTAAAAGTCTATTCTTAGAAAACCCCTATGATGTCACATTGAAAAACACCCTTTCAGTTTCCACAATAATTTATCCAAATTTGACTACCCACCCATTTGTATGTCAGTCGACTACTGACCTATCAATCGTGCGGAACAATAGTCCGAAATTCCCACCTGATCATCATGTGACTCTTGTCACTTGGTTTGCCAAAAAAAAATTGCAAAGCAATTGTTCCAAACTTTGTAAATTTAAAATTTTGTGCCCAACATAAAAGATCCAATTTCAGCATTTGATCAATTAATTATCAATTTGCTTACAAGCAAAAGAAAAAATGAATAATTCTTGCTCCGAAAACTTTTCAGACACAAGAATCATCGACAGTTATTCATGTTTGTCCAGTAATCTAATTTGTTGAGGCCAATCGTCATTTGGGATTTGTCGCAATGAAGGCCTAATCGTTGTCTGAGGTATCGGTCAGCACTGGTACCCTTGATCTTGGTTTACCCTATGAACTTGTCTTCCTTTTGGAATACGGACATCCTCTTTTCCAATGTCCCATCCGTCCACACTTGAAACACCGGTTTCTGTCGTTGCCTGGTCTGTGCACCTGTGCACTTGTATTGCTGGGCTGCATCTCTACATCCCTGAGTTGCCACTGCAATCTCTCGTTATCTCCTGAAACACGAAAAAATTCTCTGTATCGTCCTTTTTGGGGAGACAACTGGAAATCAGATGGGACAACTGTCATTTTCATTCCTAATTTCGAGGGCAGTTGTGCATTTGTCTCCTCCACTGTATCCTGTATCCTTTTTATTTTAAATTCTAGATCCGTTATCCGTTCTTGCTGTTCCCGTTGTCTGGATTCACCATCCCAAAGATGGAATGCAAGCCAGTCTACCGTTAGATTCTGTCTCTCCCTGGCTTTCAATCTTTGTCCCAATCTTTCCAATCGACTTCGCTCAAATGTACCATCTCTTGGAAACTCCTCAGCATTTCCCTTTGTCCACAAATACCAATTCTTGACCTGCCTTATAGCTTCGGCACCATAACGGTCGTACATATGATATGTACAAGTACCTTTTTGTGGAATCTCTGGTTGTCCTTGTGTATTCTTGCAGGTTCCATTTCCCATTCTGCCTTTTATCAAAGTAGCGTTGGATGTGTTGTAGCTTGTTCCTCTAAAGCTTCACTCGTACCTCCAGGAAGGATCTCTCCACCTGTTCAAACGGTGATTTCCAGAGAATCTCTCTCACCTGTGGCTTTTGCACAATCCAATCTCACAGATCAGTATTTGCAGATGAGCCAGAGGGTCAGTATGAAATGGGTGAATCCTCAGGTGTCCGCTCTGTTGAAGGGGAAATCACACAATGGTAACCGCACATATATATCTATATATAAACTCACCACCTTGCTCAATTTTCCAAGGTTGTCTTCACATTGATAATATCTCACAAAGATATCAAAACTTCTTTCTTGAGGCCGCATTTTCATCAATCAAACAATCAATATATTCAATTCAATTTATTCAGTTCAATTTATTCAATTAAATTCATTCAATTAAATTTATTCAGTTCAATTTATTCAGTTAAATTTATTCAATTAAATTTATTCAGTTTAATTCAATTATTCAATTTCAATTAATTTCTCAATATTCATCAATAAATCAAATTAATCATTTTGGATGACTCCTTGCATAAGCCCTTTCCCCAATGATGTCAGGACAGGTCCATCTATTGACTGAGATTGAAGATCATCGGTCGTCACCTCTAGTTCATACCTCATGTCAATTGACGAATCACTGTTCTGTCCTAGGGTCATATCTGACATATTTTCCCATTTTGTCTGGTCTCCACAAATTTTCTTTGCAACCACTAAAGGCAACTCATCCTTCATTCGTGAGACAGCCAAAATGGATGGCAGATATTAAAGTTCTTTGGGAAAAAGATCTCATCATTTTTCTTTTAATAGTACCCAAAATCTCTTGGCAATATAAATTTCGTAAAACTCCTGAAATGGGACTGTCAAATTCCTTCAATCATGCTAAATTTTGAAACTCCATCACTTGTAATACCCAATTTATCCCATAGGGCTTGAAAGTTCTTTCCCAAGTTCGTGCAATCATTCTGCATCGGAACCCTATGATATCATTCATAATAATCATCATGATTTTATAATCATGGTCATATCATAATCATCTATTTGAAAAACAAACATTTCCTTTATCACCACAGCTATGTGGTATACTCAACAATAAATAAACTGTACATAGCAAAAGGCTACCTCCTGACCACTTAGTATTCCTATTGACAATAAGTCATAACAATATCGAATAATCATTAAACAATTAAAAGAAAAATCGCTTCTACTGCTCCAGCCGCAGCATTCGTCATTTTGTCTGCTCATTCGCATGACCAAAACGAAATAAAGGGAGCTCAACCATTACACGGCGCTTTTAATGGCGCATGCCATAGGAACTCAACGCAATTTCGATTCGGCCAGAAAAACGAGCAAATTTTGCAGGATGTTAACTGGAATTTGTCGTGAAAATATATACAAAATATACAAAAATATATACCCACAAAAATAAACAACAAACCCAAACAAACCCAAGGTCGACCATATTACACAATATTACACCATTTCAGGTGACATGAGAAAATCGTCATGATTGCTGAAATGTTCCAGGGTTTATGCACAGCTTAAAAGAGGTATGCTTTGTGGTGTTGCCCACCTACCACATTTAATTAAATTACCACATTGAATTAAATTACACCATTTCAGCATCGTATTGATTGCTGGAATGTTCCAGGGTTTATACACACCTTAAAAGAGGTATGCTTTGTGGTGTTGCCCACCTACCACATTGAATTAAATTACCACATTTAATTAAATTACACCATTTTAGCATCGTATTGATTGCTGGAATGTTCCAGGGTTTATACACACCTTAAAAGAGGTATGCTTTGTGGTGTTGCCCACCTACCACATTGAATTAAATTACCCATAAACATTTCTTCCGTTCAACAGAACAAACATTTCCTATATCATGACATGTGCATGTCTTCAAAAAATTGTATGACAACAACAACAATGAACAGAAAGAGTGAAATGTAAAAGTAAAACGAATTCAAACTGCGGGCAGTGATGATCCGGGGACCATACCGCTCCATCCTGATTGGACGGGTGCATGCCAGAGTCGTTAACAACGACAGTGCAGATCCGATTGTTCAAAATTTCAACTCAATTGATCGGAAAATGAACGCAGGGATGCATTTTAAAGGTTTTCAAGAAATCCACCATGGCCGCCATGTCACGTGACTTATGATGTCATAATTAATATATGCATCCAATCAAGTGACTTACGATGATTGGTCAGGGTATCAAGCTCATCTGACCAACGGTTTGGCCTGCAGGTCGACACCAAGTTCATGGTCAGAAGAGAAAAAATGTAATTAATTAAATAAGTACTTCATTAATTTCTAATAATTAAATAACTCGTGAATTCTCATCCGATTCACTTAACATTTGAGTGTTCCCAAAACGTTGCAACAATGAAAGTGAAACGTTGTAGCGACGTTGTGGAAACGTTAGCAAAACCCAACATTTGAATGTTCCCAAAACGTTGGAGCAAAACGTTGCAACAACGAAAGTGAAACGTTGTAGCGACGTTGTGGAAACGTTAGCAAAACCCAACATTTGAATGTTCCCAAAACTTTGGAGCAAAACGTTGCAACAACGAAAGTGAAACGTTGTAGCGACGTTGTGGAAACGTTAGCAAAACCCAACATTTGAATGTTCCCAAAACGTTGGAGCAAAACGTTGCAACAACGAAAGTGAAACGTTGTAGCGACGTTGTGGAAACGTTAGCAAAACCCAACATTTGAATGTTCCCAAAACGTTGGAGCAAAACGTTGCAACAACGAAAGTGAAACGTTGTAGCGACGTTGTGGAAACATTAGCAAAACCCAACTTTGAATGTTCCCAAAACGTTCCAACAACAAGTTCCAACAACAAGTTCCAACAACAAGTTCCAACAACAAGTTCCACAGCAAGTTCCAACAACAAGTTCCAACGGCATGTTCCAACAACAAGTTCCAACAACAAGTTCCAACAACAAGTTCCAACAACAAGTTCCAACAACAAGTTCCAACAGCAAGTTCCAACAACAAGTTCCAACAACAAGTTCCAACAGCAAGTTCTAACAGCAAGTTCCAACAACAAGTTCCAACAACAAGTTCCAACATCAAGTTCCAACAACAAGTTCCAACGGCATGTTCCAACAACAAGTTCCAACAACAAGTTCCAACAACAAGTTCCAACA
Source organism: Myxine glutinosa (assembly GCF_964187855.1). Taxonomy (NCBI): domain Eukaryota; kingdom Metazoa; phylum Chordata; class Myxini; order Myxiniformes; family Myxinidae; genus Myxine; species Myxine glutinosa. The sequence goes on from NW_027617669.1 coordinate 78,883, forward strand.
ACAAGTTCCAACAACAAGTTCCAACGGCATGTTCCAACAACAAGTTCCAACAACAAGTTCCAACAACAAGTTCCAACAACAAGTTCCAACAGCAAGTTCCAACAACAAGTTCCAACAACAAGTTCCAACAACAAGTTCCAACAACAAGTTCCAACAACAAGTTCCAGCAACAAGTTCCAACAGCAAGTTCCAACAACAAGTTCCAACAACAAGTTCCAACAACAAGTTCCAACAACAAGTTACAACAGCAAGTTCCAACAACAAGTTCCAACAACAAGTTCCAACGGCATGTTCCAACAACAAGTTCCAACAACAAGTTCCAACAACAAGTTCCAACAACAAGTTCCAACAACAAGTTCCAACAACAAGTTCCAACAGCAAGTTCCAACAACAAGTTCCAACAACAAGTTCCAACAACAAGTTCCAACAGCAAGTTCCAACAACAAGTTCCAACAACAAGTTCCAACAACAAGTTCCAACAACAAGTTCCAACAGCAAGTTCCAACAACAAGTTCCAACAACAAGTTCCAACAACAAGTTCCAACAGCAAGTTCCAACAACAAGTTCCAACAACAAGTTCCAACAACAAGTTCCAACGGCATGTTCCAACAACAAGTTCCAACAACAAGTTCCAACAAGTTCCAACAACAAGTTCCAACAACAAGTTCCAACAACAAGTTCCAACAGCAAGTTCCAACAACAAGTTCCAACAACAAGTTCCAACAGCAAGTTCCAACAACAAGTTCCAACAGCAAGTTCCAACAACAAGTTCCAACAACAAGTTCCAACAACAAGTTCCAACAACAAGTTCCAACAAGTTCCAACAGCAAGTTCAAAAATCCTCAATTTTCATCCGATTCACCATTTAATTTGTTCAAAGAACGTTCATTTCGTAAAATCGACCCAACCACAACAACCCATGCTATCTGTCTGACAAATTTCATCAAAAAACAACAGCACTGGTTTTGCTTCCTGGAAGCTTCCTGCAAAACGCTTTGCTTCTCGCAAAACGTCCGCCAATGGGAACTAGAGGGAGGGGGAAGGAGCGGGAGCAAGAGACAGGTAGCCGGAATGGACATGAGGGACAATGAGGGACAGTGAGGAAGTGTCAGTATGCA
>NW_027617669.1:85000-97500 GCF_964187855.1 Myxine glutinosa
TTATGTAGATGTTCGACTTGTACAGAGACATGGATGGCCGATTCTTGGGACAAGACTCAGAATCTTCATGGCTTCTCAGGGGCTATGGCTTAGCACAAAGGGGGAATATCGACTGAAGTTTGTCATTAAGGGTCGAATGTTTCCGGATGTGCATTTAATGGTCTTACCAGCATTATATGCAGTTTTGTTAGGACATTATTTTCTCTAGCGACATGGGCACTTGGAAATGGAATTTGGTGGTACTGATACTCTTGCTGTGTGTGCTCTTGCAGTGATGGAAATTGAGCCACTGTCGCTGTTTCCCAATATGACCACAGACTGTACACCTGTTGTGGTTAAATCACGACGCTACTCACGAGCTGACATGCAATTCATTGCGGAAGAGACTGTGCAGCTACTAAAGGAAGGTATCATAGAACCTAGTCGGTCGCCTTGGAGGGACCAGGTTCTGGTGGTTCGGACCGAATCACATCGCAAACGCATGGTAATCGACTATTTGCAGACGATTAATCGGTTTACCCAATTGGATGCCTACCCACTCCCGGGAATGGACTCCCTGGTTCGACAGGTGGCACAGTATTCGGTCTATAGCACTCTCGATCTACGTAGTGCATATCATCAGATCCCCATCTCTGCGGCGTATCGCATCTATACTGTGTTCAAATTAGGCCAGAGGTTGTACCAGTTCACCCGGCTACCTTTCGGGGTCACGAATGGAGTTGCGTGTTTTCAAAGGGCTATGGATGACCTCATCGCTAAGGAGAACTTAACCGATGTCTTTGTTTAGCTGGATAATCTCACGGTTTGCGGGTATGACAAAGAACATCATGATGCTAATCTGAAGCGCTTCCTCGAGGTTGCGCACACCGCACAGGTATCACTTGACTATGAATGAGGCTAAATGTCACTACTCTGCTCGCACGATAGATCTCCTGGGGTACACCGTGACCCATGGCTCTGTTGCTCCGGATAAGGAGCGTCTGCGACCCTTGCTCGACATGGCCCCGCCCTGCGATCGTGCTTCCTTGAAGCGTGCTCTCGGGCTGTTTGCTCATTATTCCAAGTGGGTTCAAACATTTTCCGCGAAGCTCTGCCCACTTGTGGACTGCGATGCGTTCCCCATGAGTCTCGCTGCCAAGGCCGCTTTTCATGGCCTTAAGTCTGACATCGCTGGCGCCGCTGTGTCGATGATTGACGAAAATAAATCCTTTGTTTTGGAAAGCGATGCGTCGGATCATGCGATAGCTGCGACGCTCTCTCAAGGGGGGCGCCCTGTGGCCTTCTTTTCAAGGACTCTCTCCTCCGTGGAACAGCGACATTCGTCAGTCGAAAAGGAGGCGTATGCCATCGTTGAGTCGATCAGGCATTGGCGTCCCTATTTGCTTGGACGATGTTTCCAAATTATCACAGATCAAAAGAGCGTTGCATTTATGTACGACACACAGCATGCTCAACGCATTAAGAATGAGAAAATCACTCGCTGGCGGATCGAGCTCACCGATTTCTGCTACACAACCAAATATCGCCCAGGGCGGGATAACCTTTTTGCCGATGCTTTATCGCGGCCGGCGATGTGTGCGAGCCTCACATCTGTTGAGGACCTGCGCGTTCTTCATGACACCTTGTTCCATCCCGGTGTGACGCGTTTCGCTCATTACGTGCGCAGTCGTAACTTGCCCTATTCCGTTGAGGATATTCGTCAGCTGTCGCACTTGTTCCGTATGCGCTGAACTCAAACCTCGCTTCTACAACCCTCCTATGGGCACGCTAGTCCAAGCCACCAGGCCGTCGGAGAGATTGGCGATGGATTTCAAAGGACCACTGCCGGCGTCACCGGCTTCGAATAATTCTCGTTATCTACTCACGATCGTTGATGAGTTCTCTAGATTCCCTTTTGCTTTCCCGTGCGGAGATATGTCGGCTGCTACGGTTATCCGGTGCTTGCAGAACTTGTTTTCTATGTATGGGAATCCGGCCTATGTGCATACCGATCGAGGGGCGGTGTTCTTGTCCCAGGACGTGAGGAACTTCTTGCTCCAGCATAATGTCGCTTCAAGCTATACTACTCTGTATAGGCCACAGGCGAATGGACAGGTCAAACGCTTTAATGGCATTATATGGAGGGCAGTTACTCTGAGTCTTAAGTCGCGGCCGAGGACTAGACAAATGGGCTTGGTCACTACCCGGGGCATTAAACTCTATCAGGACTTTATTGTGTACTGCTACCAATCAAACTCCCTAGCAACGGATGTTTCATTACCCGAGGTATTCGGGTAGTGCCCGACCTTTACCGGGTTGGCTTGCTGAGCCGGGACCGGCTTTTCTCAAATGGGCAGTTCGCATGAGTAAATATGACCTGCTGGTAGATAAGGTGCAAGTTCTCCAAGCTAACCCCGAGCACGCTCGTGTGTTGTTGCCCAATGGACGGGAGTCGACGGTCTCAGTACGCCACCCGGCCCCATGCGGGGAAGTTGACGAACCAGCTTACGATTCCGTTGATCCGCCCATTGAGCAGCCTATGGAGTATCTGCCGGTTTCCTCGCCGCTACATGCACCCGATCCGGCTAGCCTGGTGGGGCCACCGCCATCACCCGATTTAGGCAGCTACTCTGACGCGGGGGTCTCCGGTCTTGGGGATGTAGTACCCGGTAGTTACCGGACCCGTGCCGGGAGAGAGATTCGCTGCCCTGATCACTATGGTTGGGTCTGACTGACATGGACTGGAAACTGCTGCTCACTGATATTACTCTGCTACTATGTGCTGCTAGCTTGATTTCTGCCTTAGCGGAAGTGTAGTTTTAACGGCGGGGAGAATGTAATGAAATTGTGTCTAAGTTGAACAAAGGTGTTATGCTGTCTCCAACCACTGAGAGGCTTCTATATGAACTCGGACGAACATCGCTCCGAGACATTCCTGTGGCATTTATTCTGTGTGATAGTGTATACTCAAATGGTGCGTATATCTAGATGATCCAGGCTTGCTTGCACTAATTGCTATTAATTGCTACTCCCATGATTATGAAATACTGATACAATGCTTGATTATTTCTTACTGGTGTTGCCAGAGATCAAAACTGAATTAAACCTACTGTTGCGGTTTTGAGAACCCACACAAATAACATCATTAAAGGTTAAAGGTTGCACGCCATAGATAGGCCACAAGCAACACGTAGGTCACATTAGGACGGTAGTTATTTCTTAGTATGTGTTTAGATAAGGCCATGTCCAGTAGTTGCATCTGCGTTGTGTCAAACAAATAAGAGTAGGCCCCTTTCGTTCATTTTGGCAGCCTCACTCCAAGCGACGCCACTGAGCTATACCGCTCTTCAGTCTATACCCCATCGGCCCTCCCAATTTGTTACGCTCCTTGGCCAGCAGCCTTCGCTGCCCTTGGGCTCGCTCAAAGCAGCCCAAACGCCACGAGGTGAAGCCCGGAAAAAGGGGGCGGAGTGCAAGGATAGAGGTGCGGCCACGTCAAGCAGCCATCAAGGCGGAGCCGGTAAGCCCTCACCAGCCAACCAGGGCTGAGGGGAGATCGCCTGACCGGGCGTGGTTGGGGCTTCGAGAGCATTCGCTGGCTTGGCTTATAAAAGCGCGGACACAAAGCCCTCAAAAGGACTGACGCAACTGCACTCATTATATGAGGACTGGCCAGAAGAACTTCGTGGTATAAAGAGCGCATTCAGAAGGACTGGTACGAGAGTTGAGTACGATAGGGAGAGACGCGTTGTGGCAACCAGCTTACAAAGCGCGAGCGCGCGGCACGCATTGCCGAGAACTGCAGCGTGCAGAAGGACATTGGGGAAGCGGCGCTTGGAACGAGAACGAGCATGAAAGTTATCAGGCAGCCAAGAAGGCTGCAAAGAAAGAGGTAGCAAAGGTGCAGGAGGAACGTAGGAAAATGATCGGAGAACGCTTGGATTCGGAAGAGGGTCAGAGAGCGGTATTCAGGATTGCAAAGCAGATAGCGAAAGAGAGGTGTGATGTGATGGGGGTGAGTTGCTTGAAGGATGAAGTGGGACAAATCGTTGTGGACACAGATGGAATTAAAGGAAGATGGAAAAGATATATGGAAATGCTGTTGAATACAGAGAATGAATGGGCTGGCAACATAGAGAGTAACCCAGTTTTAGGACCGGCAGAGAAGATAACCGAGAAGGAAGTTGAGGAAGCGACAAAAGCAATGAAGAGTAGAAAAGCGGGAGGGCCGACGGAAGTTGTGGGAGATATGTTGAAGGCAGCAGGAAGTTGGGGTGTGAAGAGAATTACAGAGATCTGTAATCTGGTGGTGAAAGAAGGCCGCATTCCAGTGGATTGGGAACTGAGTATCCTCGTCCCTCTATACAAGGGGAAAGGTGACCCGCTGGAGTGTGGCTCGTACCGAGCGATAAAGTTATTGGAGCATGGAATGAAGGTATTGGAAAGGGTGTTGGAGAGGAGGATAAGGAAGAAGGTGAAGATCGATGAAATGCAGTTTGGATTTATGCCAGGAAGAGGAACGACAGACGCGCTCTTTATTGTGAGGCAGTTGCAGGAGAAGTACATGGAGAAGAGGAAGAAGTTGTTTCTTGGGTTTGTTGATCTGGAGAAAGCATTCGATAGGGTTCCACGCAAAGTATTGACATGGGCATTGAGGAAGTTAGGAGTGGAGGAATGGTTGACCAGAGTAGTGATGGCAATGTACAAAAGAGCGCGCACAGCTGTAAGGACGAAGGACGGGAACAGTGGTGAGTTTGAGGTGAAGGTGGGAGTGCATCAGGGGCCGGTACTAAGTCCACTACTATTTGTAGCTGTGATGGAGGTGCTGGCTCAGAATGTAAAGGAGGGTTTACCGTGGGAGTTGTTGTATGCAGATGATCTGGTGTTGATTGCGGAAAGTATGGATGGACTGAAGGAAAAGATGAACAAGTGGAAGGATGTATGGAGACAAAAGGTCTGAAGGTGAATATCGGAAAGACGAAGGTGATGGCAAGTGGTAAAGCATGTGGTGAGGTGGGAGCTGCAGATGGAGGAAATGTTGATTTGGATCTTGGAGACGGCGTGAAGCTGGAAGGTGTGAAAACATTTTGCTACCTCGGAGACATGCTGAATGGAGAAGGTGGATCAGACTCGGCAACGGTTGCAAGAGTGAGATGTGCATGGAAGAAGTTTCGGGAACTGAGTGGCGTGCTGACAAGGAGGGGAGTGTCGTTGAAGCTGAAGGGAAAGGTGTATGCTGCATGTGTGAGAAGTGTTATGATTTATGGGAGCGAGACATGGGTAATGAACGTAGAGCAGCAACGAAGGCTGGAAAGGATGGAAATGCGAATGGTTCGGTGGATGTGCGGAGTATCGTTGAGAGAGAGGCAGACAAATGATGAATTGCGAAAGATGATGGGAATAGAACCTGTGATTGATGCTGTGAAGAGGAACAGGTTGAGGTGGTTTGGTCTAGTGTTGAGGAAGGATAAAAGTGACTGGTTGAGAAGAGTGATGGAAATGAATGTAGAAGGAAGTAGAGGACGGGGCAGACCGAGAAAGACTTGGTTGAAGATGGTGGAAGAAGAAATGCGGACAAGGGGGTTAACAAAGAGAGATGCAGAAAATAGGGCAAAATGGAGAAGATTGTCATTGGGACCGCAAGGCTAACCCCCGCTCTCGCAGGGAAAATGGCCTTCAAATGCATGTTGTTGTTGTTGTAATCAGTATCCGAGAAATGGGCAACCTTCCAGGAGGAAATGTGCAACAACATCTTCACAATGTCGCGGTAAATAGTAGAGATATCAAAATTAAAAACAAATTCCAACTTTTTCACAGACTACAACCGAGCTGGAATGAGTATTAAATTTTGATTTCTTACTTTCTATTTATATTTGAAGTTTAAATCATTATGTAATGAACACAAAAGGGTCCATATGTGACAGATCCCGCCCCTCTTTCCCTCCATTGTAGGTTTTACCCAACAATATGAATTTTGTTCTTTCCTGCCCCCTCCACTTCCCACTCCCATTCCTTCCTTTGGTGCACCAAAAATGGTTTTCATTGCAGTGTTACGCAGAACGTATCACGGTCTGCACTGGTGCAGTTGGTTACCTTTATATCCCTGTGCACAACGTTCCTGGAGTGCATGTACTCAAAAGCATCAGCCATCTGGAGGGAGGAGATGAAATATTCAAACATGAACACAGATTGTGGTTGTTGAGATTTTACAATTTTGAGTGCAATTCTTTGTGTTATATTTCAAACCACGTCATAAACATCACACTGAGGCTGAAACCAACTTCCGCTCACCTGCTTCATGGGAAACCACAACTCTCTTTCTGGACGATTCCTCAGATAATGAATTTGGGAAGCGAGTGAACCTGCACACATCAGACAGAAACATACAAGAGCGAGGCAATGAGATTTTTCATTTTTGAGAAAACACGAGTTGACTAAAAGTTGTTTTGTTTTTCAATGTTTCATTGTTAAAATAAACAGAAAATGATAAAGATAAAAATTTGCTTGCAAAGTTCATTGGAAGCAAGGTGATAGATGGCCACAGGTGGACACAAGTAGGGGAAAAAATGAACAGGAAAAAGGGCGAGAGAGGGAGAGAGACTTTACTTTGGTGTCTTTTTGTTATAAAAGTATAAAATGAAAAGTATTCAACCTCCAATGTACATACAAATCACAACCTCATTTCCAATGCATTTGCACAAAACACCCCCCCCCCCCCTGCCCCATAACTCTTCAAACACAAGAAGGTTCCCCATGTTTACATGATAAGCATGTTCGAGCTTTATACGTGCTGACACCATCCGGATAAAACAAAAAAGTGCATTTTCATTATTTCCACTACCTAATCTCGCTTTTCTGGTTTTATAAATTGCACGCTTAGCAATTCCAAGCAAAAAATTCAAAAGCAAAATCACAGAGTTTTTCCTCGTATTACATGCAAATCCGTAAACAAAGATTGTAACAGAAAAAAACAATTTTGAATTTGCAAAAGATTCGGCTCAGATACAGAAACAGAGATGACAATCTCATGCACTCAATAAACACATGATACAAAGGTTCAACATTACCACAAAAAGGACATAAATTAGACACAGCAGGGTTAAACTTCTGAACTAACACCAGTGTGGCCAGGGCGTGATGGACCAGGCTCCAATTTAGGTCTCCTGTTCGTCCGACAGTCGGACACCTGTACATTTCATCCCAATTTGGAGTGAGAAATGCTCCTGAAGGTAAAAGCTCTTTCCACTTGTTTCTTAAGGGTGCTGCACAGCCCGGTAAGTACACCTCCAGACAAATTCTGTACATTGCCCTTTTCCCCATGATGTGGAACACACCGGATTCTTCGCTGTTGGAGGAAAACACACCATGTTGTTCCTGGGCAGTGACTGAGAGTTCAGGGAAGGTTAAACGAAAATCTACTTCCTCATTTACCCCATTCCACCCAATATTTAAATCTAACAAAGTCTGGGATACAATATTTATGACCCTGCTCACTATTCTAATTGAACGCAAGCCAATTTTTTCAGAAACAGTGCTGGCAGACAACCATCGCTTCAAGGATAGCTCCATAAGATCGTGCACTTTATTAATCCCATTGTTCGTAAGATGTTCCATAAAAGCTCGGCTGGTAGATATTTCAGTGAATAAGGAGTTTTGGAACAATGGCTCATGCACAAACTTCCTGGGATCGTAAGAGATCTCCAACCGCTGCACTCCTAGAGCTTGCCAGGCGTTCAGGAGAGACAGATGAAATGCAGGGAGCCGAGCTCAATCGACCTGCTTCAAGTCCATAAAGAAAAGTTCCTGGTCATAGTCCATTCTACCTACTTGCCTGAGCAAGGCATTCGTGAGGACGCCAGGGCACAACCTCGCTGTATAGCAGATGTCATAAGCCGAAAAGCCATTATTCGACTCGGGATGTGCACCAGGTTTTGGCCACCTGAATTACGTGGTCTGCACAACACATCTGGCTTAAGCCAGTGGTGGCCTCCCCAGAAGAAGTCAACTAGGCCCCTCTGAATGTTGGTGATCAGAGCTTGAGGAGGCTGGAGTGCTATGATCTTATGCCATACGATTGGAAGCACCAGGTTGTTTATTATCGTTACCCGTGCCTTAAGTGACAAGATATGGAGCATCCCTTTCCACTTTGATAGTTTCTGCTTAACGTTATTTCGGAAACCATCCCAGTTTTTCTTCATATAGCTTGTAGTTCCCAAATGGATGTCTAAGTATTTAAACACATCCATTTTCCATGACATTCCTCCTGGAAGAGTTGGGGGACCCATATGTGAAGCCTGTGACACAGATAGGGTATCTGGGTACAGAGAAAGAGCTACGCTCTTGTTCCAATTTACTCTTGCTGATGAAGCAAGTTCAAATTTGGCGAAACACCGGGATAGCTCAAAAACATCTTCCTGGTTTTTAACCACAACACACAGGTCGTCTGCATATGCTGACGTAACAATTTTGGAATTGTTTGACAAAGACAAACCAGATAAGGTGGTACGAAGGAGAGCCAGTAAGGGTTCGATGGACAGTGTGTACAACATATGCCTGACAGTGGACAGCCCGGACGGATGCCACGCTGAAAGGGGAAAGGATGACACAGACTGTTATTTACTTTTAGCAGGCATGACACATTGTTGTATAAAAGTTTAATGCAAGAAATGAATTTTTCTCCAAATCCTGCTTTAGTAAGAACTGCAAACAAAAATGAGTGATCCACACTGTCAAAAGCTTTCTCCTGATCAAGGAGTAATAACCCAAAAGCATGCAATGCAGTTTGACTGATAGCAATCAAGTCTCCAACCAAGAAAATACTGTCACACATGGATCGTTCAGGTATGCAATACACTTGGTCATTCCCAACTAAGAAAGAGATGACCTTTTAAAGACGCACTGCAAGCATTTTTGACACAATATTATTGTCAGTATTTAAGAATGACACAGGCCGCCAGTTTGTAATCTGCTGCAAATCCCCTTTCTTGGGAAGAAGACATAAGACAGCTCTTCTGCAGCTCAGGGGCAATTCCCCCTGATTTAGGTTCTCATGAAACATCTAAATTAAAGCAGGACACAGAACATTCCAAAAAACTTTGTAAAATTCAGCAGGAAGTCCGTCAATTCCGGGGGCCTTGCCGTCTTCGAGTTGTTTCACTGCTGTTGTGAAATCCTCAAGAGAAATGTCACATTCCAGTTGGAGTTGCTGCTCTTCAGAAAGAGATAGGAGAAGTTCAATCATCTCATTTGCCATAGTTTTATCCACCGTTCTTGGAGTAAACAAGTTTGAGTAAAACTCTTGCAGTGAATGTTTAATGTTACTCTGGCAAGTCAGAACACCGTCGGAAGAGCGTAGACTCTGAATCTGCCGAGAAGTGTTGGCAGCCTTCTGCATTTTGAAACAAGCGTTACGCCTAGGTCCCCCGTCGGGGAAGTGATGTGAGTTGACAAAGTGGAAGACGCAGAAAACATGCTATGATGTGATATTCCGCTCACAAGGTTCAGACATACATGGAGGCGGCCATCTTGGATTTTGAAGTGGCGACCCAATTTTCAATAGCGTTCTTCCTTATGCCTAGATACACACACAGACCAGATTAGAAGTTAGTAGTTCGTTTATTTTTCAAGATATTTCGCTCACAAGGTTCAGACGTACATGGTGGTGGCCATCTTGGATTTTGACGTGGCGACCCAATTTTCAATAGTGTTCTTCCTTATGCGAAGATACACCCACACACCAGATTAGAAGTTAGTAGTTCGTTTATTTTTCAAGATATTTCGCTCACAAGGTTCAGACATGTATATGGTGGCGGCCATCTTGGATTTTGACGTGGCGACCCAATTTTCAATAGGGTTCTTCCTTTTGCAGAGATACACCCACACACCAGATTATAAGTTGGTACTTCGCTTATTAGTCCCCTACCGGTGTACACCGGAAGGGACAATAGGTTTGCACGCCGTCCCTCCATCCGTCAGTCCGTCAGTCCGTCAGTCCGTCAGTCCATCAGTCCGTCAGTCCGTCAGTCCATCAGTCCGTCAGTCCGTCAGTCTGTCAGTCCGTCGCGCAAAGAACAGTTTTCCGGACTTTTTTTCTAAACGCTTAATGCTAATAATTTCAAACTTGGCACATGGTTTCCTCATGATAAGTTACAGGTCAAGTTCGATCTTCACGACGTTTCGATCATTTTTAACAAAGTTATGGCACTTTGAACTTTGGTAATTCTGATAATTCTGATAATTCTGATGATCCTTAACTCAGTGCCATTTTAAGTTTTAATTTCCTTTAAAAAAGATTTTCTCTGCAATAATAGGACCGATTGAGATAAAATTTTCACCATATGATGGACTCGGTCTGTAGAATATTTTAATGGTAATTATGACGTCACAGGTCACGTGGTTCAGCCGCCATATTGTTTTTCGTGAAAACACGAAAACCAATTTTTCTCTGCAATGGCTGAAGAGGTCGAGGCCAAACTTTGCAGGCAGAATCGGATACCCATGACGAACAAAAAAGTTAGCGAGCATGACGTCATGCGTCACATGGTTTCAGAGTTATGACGTTTTGAAGCATGAACCTTCAAAAACCGAGCTCCTCCCTCATTTTTGATCCAATCGAGGGGAAACTTCACAGATCTGTTCAGCACTAAAATGTCCTTTTGGAATTTGCGATAGGGCACGTGGTTTGGCAGATATCGTTAATTAAACGAGAATATATTTTTAAAAATGGATATCTCTTGTTTATTCTCGAGTTCTCCTCAAGCCGCACTGCGCGTCCTCAGCCTCGTCTCGCGAACGTCAACAGGGCGACACAGCGCACGCTTTCAGGAGAGGCGGAGCCAAGCCGAGCAACATATATATATACACATCGATCATTGATCGTGAACCGGAAAATATAATAAATTACACATGGTTTCAGAGTTATGACGTTTTTAAGCATGAACCTTTAAAACCGAGCTCCTCCCTCATTTTTGATCCAATCGAGGGGAAACTTCACAGATCTGTTCAGCACTAAAATGTCCTTTTGGAATTTGCGATAGGGCACGTGGTTTGGCAGATATCGTTAATTAAATGAAAATATTTTTAAAAATGGATATCTCTTGTTTATTCTCGAGTTCTCCTCAAGCCGCACTGCGCGTCTTCAGCCTCGTCTCTCGAACGTCAACAGCGCGACACAGCGCGCGTGCTTTCCGGAGGGGCGGAGACAAGCCGAGCAACATATATATGCACATCGATCATTGATCGTGAACTGAAAAATATAATAAATTACTGATGGTTTCAGAGTTATGACGTTTTTAAGCATGAACCTTTAAAACCGAGCCCCTCCCTCATTTTTGATCCAATCGAGGGGAAACTTCACAAATCTGTTCAGCATGTCAGTCTACTAAAATGTCCTTTTGGAATTTGATAGGGCACGTGGTTTGGCAGATATCATTAATTAAACGAAAATATTAAAAAAATGGATATCTCTTGAATCGCTAGTACCTCATACCGTGAGTTGGTAATAATTTATATAATTCACACAGTGCAACACGTGCAGGCCGCTCCACGGAGCGACCTTGCGGGCTTATCAACGAGGCGAGGCGTGACACACGTGTCTCAGCATACCTCAGATGAAGTTTGAAAACCATAATCAACCGTGCATAAATTTGCATATTCCATCATTTTTGACAAAGTTATGGCACTTTGAACTTTGGTAGGGGACATGTATTGCAGCGCAATACTCAGAATGCTTGTTTTTCAAGATATTCAGCTCACAAGGTTCAGATATACATGGCATCAGACATACATGGCGGCGGCCATCTTGGATTTTGACGTGGGTTGCACCCACACACCAAATTCGAATGCGGTCCTTCACTTACGCACGCACGCACGCATGTATGCACGCACGCACGCATGGACGTACGGAGGGGAAAACCATAGTCCCCCTTTCACTCCGCGGTGCGATGGGGGACAAAAAATCTTTGTTTGGAGTCTCGAGGTGTATTCTGCTCATCAGCAGGTGAATCATTGCTCCAGCCGCACGCTCTTTGACGAGTTCGGCGAGCGGGGTCTTTTTTTTCTATCAGCTGCTGATATTGGTCATTTCCCCAAGATGTTCCAGCTTCTTGTTCATATTTAAGTACATCTGCTTTTAGAGCACTTATCAACCCAGACATATTACTGGTGGCATATGAGCAATATTGCTGGCAGAAAATCTGAATTTGTGATTTGGTGCAGTCCCACCACTGTCGCATATTGATATCGGAACACTTTTTCTTTTCTAATCCTTCCCATACCAGTCTGAAGACATTTTTTAAATGTTCATCTTGCAACAATTTCACATTGAAAGTGCAGTGTACACTCTTACAGCAATGATAGGGTAACATACATTCCATTACAATCATATGGTGATCAGAAAAGCCAGATGGAGTTGTACATGTTCTCTGAAGCAGATTCACCATTCCTTGGTTCACGTACAATCTGTCCAGTCGACCCATGGTTAACTGGTTTTATGCACAGCACACCCATGTATACTGATGGGT